>NC_056726.1:219350346-219407846 GCF_019279795.1 Protopterus annectens
TTAAAATGAATGGAAGACGGGATAAAGAAAAGTAATACATGTTTGGAAGTCAGTCTCTGAGTTAAACACAGACTATAAAATGTTAGCTATTTTTTTTTTAAATAAGATTAGACAATTATCCTGTGTAAGACAGTAAGGCTTGGTGTATATGGCATGATGGATGAAGAAATATAAACACCGTAATGTTATTATAAGGAGAGATTATAGATTTAATGAAAGAGGGGAGTGCAGCTAGACTAGTTAATTGCAATATCATTAAATCTTTTGATAATGCAGAGACCAAACCACTGATAGAGATATGTAGGATTTCTCTCTTTGGGGATAAGTCTGTGAATTTCATTAAGCAGATTCATACTTTTGCATACATACATATATGCATGCACACACATACACACACACACGCACACACACATATATATATATATATATATATATATATATATATATATATATATATAGTTCCTATCAGCAGACCGAAGACGAGTGTTTTCGAATGCGTCATGGTTGAACTGACAAAACCGAAACTGCAAAATATTGACGCAGCATGTAAGGGAATTCTTTCCCTGGGAAAAAAATTTGCTTGGCTGCTTCGGTACTTTGCCATTTTCGGCACTGTAGTGCAGTCTCGGAGTTGGTATATTTAAGTAGGGGGGGGTGTGGGGGGCACAGCCTTCCACATCAGGGGGTGTGGTCGGCGAAGCCCCCCACTTAATCTCATGTTTTAATGTGCTTACTTTTTTTTTTTTTGTTGTTGGAACAGAGATTTTTTTCCCTTGGAAAAAAAAATCGCTGTTCTGACAGTTCGGTTTTGTAAGCTTTCGCTTACATGGGGTCGATTAATCACCGTTCGCTTACCTAAGCTTTCAGTGATCTAATATAGACCCTATATATATATATATATATATATATATATATATATATATATATAGATAGATAGATATATGTTTTTGTTTGAAACTATCTTGTACACAGAAAATCACACTAAAACATCTTCCAAGTAACACAAGTAACTTAAAGATGGGGGACATACTTTTTGCATCTCCCTTTTTCAGAAGCAAACATAAATGACCTTGGATGGTCAAATTTTGCAGTACAGTTCATTAAAGTCCACAGAAATTACACAGTCACATTAATAATGTGATTATATTTTCCATCATGTTTGTTACTCTTTGTTTTTTAAACATCTGTTTCTGAGTAGTATCCCAAATTCGTACTGGAAGAGGCAAGAGTTGTATGTATTTGTTATTCAAATTTTATGCTGATTAGATATACATATTTTCATCTGAATGAAACTACTTTTCAGGAGCACTTGTTCCTGTTATCAGTGTCTGCAGCTTAAGTAGTATGACTAGGACTAATCTACTTATTCAGTATCTCAGTTCACACCTATAGTAGTCCTTAATTGTATTCAACTACTTAAACTCGTACTTTACAAACAGCAAATGGTCCTGCACTGCTGCAAAGGATGTTCATCATATTGATTACCACCCTGTAGCCTTAGTTATGTGAGTTATATTCTGCCAAGGTTATAACAGCCAGCTAGCTTGAAAAACTTCAGGGTACCTTCCACAAGCTCAAGCCATTAGGTAGCTCAAGCTAAATTGCTTATAAAGACAGGTTAGAGTGCCAAGCCCTTCAGAACTTTCATGGGTTTAAGTGTTAAGCCCTTCAGAGCTTTCCTGCAGCTGAAGAGTGCACTCCTATTTTGGCTTTTGAGCATCAGCAATCAGCTTGTCGTGTTCCATTGCTGGACAGATAAGTTCTCCTCAGGGAAAAACATTTCACATTTAAATATTAATTGTTTAATTGTACTTTCCTAGTTAGGAGATATTTTTCTTGTAGTTATGATCATAGAACAAACTACGGTTGGTCCTTCTTCCAGACAAAGAAAAAAGTTAATCAAACAGCCTTTGCCTCCACAGCAGGCAACCAGTTTGCCTCAGCCACAGGTGGGTGACTCTGCTGAGGGCCAAAGCTGGTTCATCAGACCACTCTTCTTTCAAGATCTCTGTCGTTGTCATCTGTAGCTGTTGGGGTCCCCTCAGAGGGAAAGGCAAAATCATACCTGTTGGTCCTGGAGGAAGGGACAGAAAATCCTCCCTGTTTAGTCAGAATGTTGTGCCCATCCCTGAGGAAGTTGTTGCTGTCATTAACAATACTGTTGCCCCTGCTTTTCATGATAAAAAAAAAACGAAAGCTAAACATATATCTGCTCCTGTTCAAATTTCCCTGGACAGGAGCACCCTAATAGGTTTGACTGTGGGTCATATTCAGGCTATCGATCCTTCTTATTTGGTGGTTTCTGGTTAAATAAAAAGGGATATCTCTTTTTCTGAAGAAATTCAAGATTCTGAATCTGGGTAGAAAGATCAAGGGACAGATGCAGGGTTTTCTTATTAGATTTTTGATTCAGATTCAGAGGACTGCATGGTATCTGATTCTCACTGTGAGAGTTTCTGTTTTTCTGAGACTATTTCAAGAATGTGTCAGTGTTTTTAGTGGGAAAATACTGAGGTTTCTTAGTCCCTCAGAAAATAGTACGCATGCTTATAAATAGAATTTCCAGAACCTTCCCCCATTTTGCCTGTGCTGTCAGTACTGGAGAATGTGTACAATTTTCCTGACAATCAGTTTATTGTCAATAAAAAAGCAGATCAATTGTATTGTAAGTTCCTAAGTCTTTTATATTTTTATACTCTCATTCCAAACCTGATCCATCATCTGTAGCTTTAGTTGATCCTACTACTGCTAAACATTTAGTTAATTGCAGTCTTACACTTTCCTACAAGGATGATAAAATTACTGATAAGTGTGGGAAAAAGTATGTACTTCTGTAACTCTGATTTTCATAATTTTGAATCGGTTAAAGTTTATTCTGAATAATTGTGAAATGATAAGGAATGTTTTGTTTGCAATTTCTCTTTTGAGGAAAAATCTGCTTTACAATGGTTTAATTTCTTCCATTACACAGGTCAAATCTAATTGTTTATAGTCTGTATATGGCCCTGTTGATTCTTCTTCCAGGGCTATGGTCACTAGTACTGTTTTGAGGGGATTTGCCTGGCTGCAATCTCAGAACCTCTTAGAAGATGTGAAAATTAGATTTTATGTTTTGGCCCCTCTGCTGCAGAGGATGCCCCAACTGAAATCACTGTTGCAGTTTTCTTAAAATATGAATTTTTGTCCACTGAAGTCCAGTTGGGGTACCACAGCTTTACCTTCCAAAGGGTGTACATCTGACACATGACCTGAGCTCATATGCATGGCAGCAAGGAATATTGGAGCACTATTAGAAAATATAAAGCAGGGTACAAATTTAAGCTCTTTACAGATGCAAAATGAAACTACAAATCTTTCTTCATTTAAAGCTAGAAGTTAAGGGCCAGTGTCCAACAATCACTGAGCCTGTTCATAATGATATTACACATTCTGATCCCAAGGATATAGTTACTATATTGGCAGACAAAAATAATACTGTCTTTACCACACCTGTCCACACTGTTGCCCACACTATCCCTGAAAATTATGTTTCCAGTGAAATTACCATGGAACATGTCTTAGAATCCCTGCCATGCTATATGGGAAAAGATGCCATACCAGATGCCAGATATGCATTGTCTGAGCCCCTTTTTAAACTGTTACCCCTCAATCTATCCACAGGGCTTGTGCCTGATGCCTGCTGGAGAATAGCCATCATGGCAAGCATAGCAAGGACTGTACATCACTTGTTATCCACAGGTAAAGGCAACCCATTCCCCCATTTCCTGTCTGTGGCCCATATGAACTTATCAAACTCATGTAATATCCCTGCCCACTCCCAACAAGTTTGAGATGTTCTGCTCGGCAAAGTGCAGATAAGTTAATGTTTGCTTGTACCCTCTTCTTCTGGCCATCGAGCATACCTGGTTTTGGTGCAACTGAAATGATCACCTCATAGCAGGAAACAGCTATGCTAGCAGTGAAAGAAATCATCATCATGAATTGCTTACTGGATAGAAAAAGTACAGCTTTGTGTTTTATAACCCCTTTATGTAGTGTATACTTGCTCATCAAAAAATGACTATGAATTGCACAAAGATGACAAAGAGAGAAAAAAAAATTGCTTGCCTAAGTTCGTAGGCAAACCATTTCTCCCTTCTTTTCTGTTTTTTGTGGCAGAATGCTCCACCTCTTCAATGCCTTTAACTACACACTGTAAATATTGAATTTAATTTAGATTTTTGTCCCAATAATGTTGTTTTTATGATATAACTTATTTATATTGGTGGTGGTGCTGCGGTAGCGTTGTCGCCTCACAGTAAGACGTTGTCCTGTTCGATTCTCAGCTAAGGCGTCTTCTGTGTGGAGACATGCGTGAATGGGCATACCTTTGTTGAAGGTTGTGCGTCAGAGCTGGCAACTCGGCATGTAAAAATCTACTGCCAATCATTAGCCGACCGGAGTTCCACTGTGGCGACCTCTAACCGAGAAAAGCCGAAAGAACAACATATCATATTGTTTTTGTCTCTTGTGAAATTAATGTCTGTGATGTATTATTTTCAACTTTCTATTATTTATAATTTAAATATGTTGAATGTACATTACATTGACATCTGTGACTTCCTCCATGGGCCTCCATTGAAAATGGAAACAAGCAATAAAGCACCAGTGAAGTAGTAAAGAAACAGTCTACCCATTTCCTTCTGCAGCCACTCTGCAGCTGTAAAGGATGTAATGACATGCACACATACTGTGAATTTATCCATGTGCATTCAATCTTAACTGCAAAAGTAACATTTACTCACACAGGACATTCATTTCCCATGTCTGTAACCTAAGTATTTGGAGATTGGGTTGCACAATCCTTATTCCCAACTGAGTTAAGATTTGTACATTTGTCTATGTGATATATTGGAGTACATACAGTGGATATACAAAGTGTGCACACCCCTGTTAAAATGCCAGGTTTTTTGTGATATAAAAATGAGACCACAGTAAAGCACTTCAAAACTTTTCCCACCTTTAATGTGACCTATAACTTGTACAGTTCAATTGAAAAACAAACAGTTCTGTTAGGGGAAAAAATATTAAAAATAAAAAACGTACAATAAGCTGGTTGCATAAGTGTGCACACCCTTAAACTAATACTTTCTTGAAGCACCTGTTGGTTTAATTACAGCATTCAGTCTTCTTGAGTAGGAGTCTGTCAGCATGGCACATCTTGACTTGGCAATATTTGTCCACTCTTCCTTGCAAAAGTGCTCCAATTTTGTCAGATTGTGAGGGAATCTCCTGTGCACAGCCCTCTTCAGGTCACCTCACAGATTTTCTACTGGATTTGCTCTGGCTGGGCCATTCCAAAACTTTAAACTTCTTCTGGTGAGGCCATTCTTTTGTTGATTTGGATGTATGCTTGGGGTCATTGTTATTTTGAAAGGTGAATTCCTCTTCATATTCAGCTTTCTAGCAGATGTCTGAAGGTTTTAGGCCAAAAGTGACTGGTATTTGGAACTGTCCATAATTCCCTCCACCTTGACTAAAGCCACAGTTCCAGCTGAAGAAAAGCAACCCCAAAGCATGATACTGCCACCACCATGCTTCACCATGGGATGGTGTTCTTTTGGTAATGCGAAATGTTGTTTTGCGCCAAACTTACCTTTTGGAATTGTGGCAAAAAAGTTCAACCATGGTCTCATCAGACCATTACACTTTATCCCACATGCTTTTGGGAGACTTGATGTATTGTTTTGCAAATTTTAGCCGGGCCTGGATGTTTTTTCTGTGTAAGAAAAGGCTTCCATCTTGCAACCCTACCCCATAGCCTAGATATATAGAGAATACCGGAGAATGTTGTCACATGTAGTACACAACCAGCACTAGCCAGAAATTCCTGCAGCTCTTTCAGTGTTGCTGTAGGTCTCTTGGCAGCCTCCCTGACCAGTTTTTGTCTTGTCTTTTTCATCAACTTTGGAGGGACATCCAGTTCTTTGCAATGTCACTGTTGTCCGATATTTTATCCACTTTTTGATGACTGTCTTCACTATGTTCCATGGTGTATCCAGTGCTGTGGAAATGTTTTTGTACCCTTCTCCTGACTGATACCTTTCAACAATGAGATCCCTTTGATGCTTTGTAAGCTCTCTGTGAACCATGGCTTTTGCTGTAGCAGACAACTGAGTAAATGTCAGAAAAATCCTACTAGGACAGCTGAACTTTATTTGGGGTTAATCAGAGTCTTTTTAGTTGATGACAGGTGTGTACCCAAGAAGATTGAATGCTGTAATTAAATCAAAAGGTGCTTCAACAAAGTATTAGTTTAAGGGTGTGCACAATTATGCAACCAGCTTATTGTACGTTTTTTATTTTTTATATTTTTCCCTTAATAGATTTGTTTGATTTTCAATTGAATTGTACAGGTTATATGTCACATTAAAGGTGGGAAAGTTTTGAAATTATTTATTGTGGTCTCATTTTTGTATATCACAAAAACCTGGCATTTTAACAGGGGTTTGTACACTTTTTATATCCACTGCTTATGCAACCTAATACTATCATAAGCTTATGACTTTGCATTACTAAATCATTTGTATGTATGGACATGTGGCAGACATACAAACTTATATGTACCGCCTGAAATAGTTTGTGCAAGGTCATGACTAACCAGAAATGCCAAGAACTCCTCAGTATTTGTTAGATCACCAGATGCTCTTAAGTGGCCTGTCTGCTAGCTATAATGTTCTTTACATGGTGTAGGATAAAATTGTCTTGCCTGTTGTGACACAGTGACAGCAGACCTGCACAGTGTAGCCATCTCCCTGTAAGGCATTCACATGGTGTACCTTGTCACCCTATCACCTTTCCCGCTGTTGTCTATAACCCATGATGGCCAGGCCATGATCTAAAATGACCTCATTAAAAATCTCATTTTTCTTATTTTCAAAATTACGATGCCTTAAAATGATTTCAAGAGTGAAACATCATAAAATAGAGATACATGATTATTTTTCTGTTCATCAAGGGCTGCATTCTAAATTCATCAATACAGGAAATATCCTGTAGGTAAACAGACATGTAGAATATATTGAGAACATCAGGGGACAACTTCACCCCAGTTAGGTAAACCTGATGGTTACATACCTTAGGTACAAGAAACAAGAGCTTGAATTCTCTACCTGTACCACCACTTGTGATTCAAGCAGTTGAGTGAGGATTTTACAAAGAGCTGAGAGCTTCAGGGGAAGAGAAGTTTAGTGTTGCTTATGCTAAGTCTGATTGCATTGTTAGTAGCACAACAAGTAGTATACTTGCTTTTTGATGCAGAAGGCTGTGGGTTCTACTCCCACAATATGCAGATGGCTCGCTGATACTGTACTGTATTGTACTTTAAAGGGAATGGATACTGCAGTCCTGTGAATGTCCTCCTCTGGAGGAGTTGCCTAGTAGTTATGAACCTGTTATCAGGTTTGCCATCCATTCCCTATTGCAATATTACTAGCTTATCAGTTTTTTAATGTAACATAGGCAATTTATTCTTCAGTGGCAACAGGCAGTTTATTTGTAGATGAAACAATGAAATATAAAGTTGTTTGCTAGCAGCAATCTCTTCATTAGTTAAAGTTCCCTTTAATATGGAATTATATAAATGACTTTACTTCTGCAGAGATTTTACATATTTACTACTCTTGATAGATTGTAATGACAGAAGTTTGAATGGCCTTTTATGGTCAAAATTTTCTGAAATTGATAGTTCTGTCATTATTGGTTTATACATTTTGTTTCATTGCTTACTAGAAGACTGTTCAAAACTACAAATTTAAAACACATTCTAACAGGTGGTGCTGTATTATACAAGGAATATAATTTAATACAATCAGGAAGGTGAGTCAAAGAAGGCATATATGTATGCATGGCCCTAAAAATATGTAAGGACCCTGTGGTTTGAAAACAACCCAGAGGTAAGCTTAGTCCTCCACTGCCCAGATGCAAAATGAACGTGGGTTTTCATGCCCTTTCAATGAATGTGAGTTTCAAGGGCAGAAAAGTTTACTGCTCATGCTAAGTCTGTTTTCATTGTGAGACTGTATTGTTTGTTTAGCAAATGGCTCAGTGTTTGTGCTATTTTATTTCAATTTCTGTAATCATTGTTGAAGTAAATAAGAAAACAGTATGCACGCTGAGAGGTTTGAACAGTGTTTATGGTAAATGAGGAGAAATAGCCAAGTAATGGAAAAATGGAGTGGCTGCTGGAGCAGCAGGGGGTTACAGACTATCCATTCAAGTAAAACAGAGCTCATCCCTGTCCATATTCAGATGCAACTTGGATCTAAGGATGGGTAATAGAAAATGTACTCCAGGATTGCCCCTCATGCCATAATGAATAGAGGCAGTTTCTAAATGCTGCATCCCTTACATGGGTCCCCTGAAATTATCTATGGTATGATCACAGTTATTCTCACTAGGGCTAATGTACAATTATCAGTCATGGGATAGGTAAGACCCATTAGGAAATGTGCATTCAAGCACCAAAAGCGAAATTGGCTAAGCTTTAAATGTATTCTAAGTGAACCTATGTTGTGGTAGTAAATAGTTTTTTTAAAAAATGCCCTTTTTTAGATCATTAAGTGCCCCTCTCACCCCCCCCCCAGTCTCCAACAGCTTACGGCGCCTATGACCCTAAGCAGGGTAATGGATCCCCCCAACCCCTGCAGCCATTTCAATGCTTAAACCTGAGTGTGTGCATCCTATTTTCTTCTTTACTTCAACAATGATTATAAATATTAAAATTTAATTTAAAACTTGCAATTCAAATTTTGTAACACAAACACTGATAGCCATTTGCTAAACAAACAATGCAGTCTCACAATGAAAACAGACTTAGCACGAGCAGTAAACTTCTCTGCCCTTGAAACTCTCATTCACTGAAATGGCATTGAAACCCACATTCAAGGAAAGCGCATCTGGGGAGCGGTGAATTAAGTTTACCTTTGGGGTGTTTTCAAACCATAGGCCCCATACACACATTTTTAGGACCATGCATACATGCATGTGTTCTTTGATTAACCTTTCTGATTGTATTAAATTATATCCCTTGTATAACACAATACCACTTGTTAGAATGTGTTTTGCATTTGTAGTTTTGAACATTTTTCTAGTAAGTAATGAAGCAAACTGTATGAACAAATATTGACAAAACTGCCCATTTCAGAACATTTCAACCATAAAAGGCCATTCAAACATCTGTCTTTACAATCCAGCAATATTAGTTAATATGCACAATCTCTTCAGAAGTTTAAAAAGTAATCTGAATAATTCTATATTAAAGAGATCTGTAACTAATAAAAAGGTTGCTATTGGCAAGTACCTTTACATTTCAGTGTTTCAACTACAAATTCAGTCCCTGCTGGCCTTGAAGAATTGATTGCCTATGCTACATTAAAAAAAAGTTGGTAAGCTGGTAATATTGCAGTAGGAAATAGTTGGTAAACCAACAATGAGTTCATAGCTACTAGGCATCTCATTCAAAGGAGAGCACACCCAGGAGTAGAGCACCCATCCCCCTTAAAGTTCACCACACTGTTAAGAATCCATCTATATGATGTGGAGGTAGAGCCCATAGCCTTCTGCATCAAAGGCAAGTAATCTGCTTATTGTGCTACTAACACTGCTTTCAAATTATATAGCACAAACACTGCCTGTCATCTGCTGAACTAAACAGTTGCACATTGAAAACAGACTTAGCATAAGTGACAGTAAACTTCTCTTCCTTTGAAACTCAAAATTCGTTGAAAATACACTGAAACTCAAAATTCCTTGAGCATTCTGTTAGTTGGTGTAAATAATTCAGGCTCTTGTCTCCTGTAGCCAAGGTACAAGGTTTCAACATGAGTAAGTTAATTGACTTAACCTGCCATTCATAACAAGGGCATTTCACACACATGGACACACTGATGCTGGTCTTGCACTCAGCTTAAGCAGTCACATCACTGACTTACAAAGAGAGACCACCACCTTCTCTCAATGCATGTCATACACATTAACAACTTATACCCAGGCAAGGGTCACCTTTGCACTGCCCTAGCTTTGGGGTTCTAGAAAGCACACTACTTTTTTTTTTTTTTTACTTATACAGTTTCTTTTGTAATACGTTATTCAATTAATTGAGTTTTTTTATTACAACTAGGCTAGCATGCAAATTGGATTACAAGTATTTTTTATGTTTCAATATATTTATTGATTTTACAAAGTATGTGTAAATTATGAAAATTGATATAGTGATAACACTAATAAAATACACCAATTTTTTATGAGCCATCAGAATACTGATACAATGAAGTTACAATAAAAAGCAGTTCAATTTAAAAATAATCATTGTCTGTCTAAAGCATATAAGATAAGTTTTATAAGATGATGAAAACAGATAAAGATGTTTGTAGAAGTTCATCTAATGATAGGTCAGAATATATAAAGAAACTCAAAAAGAGAAGATAAAATAGTTGAAGAGGAAAGAAACAGGGAATGTCTTTTAGAACAAAAATCTGTTTCAGGCTTAGTGTTTAGGTTTAGAGTTGTGTTTAATGAGTTTACAAACAGTAAAGTAATTGATGGTATTAAACAGGATATGCAGATTATCTACATTAGATACAACCAAGAGTGGCCTTGTACATAAACAGAAGCATAGCTGGTTCAATTATTGCCCTGTGCCAGTGCTATGAACCAGCACCACACTAACTCAGTTCTTCAAGTAAAGAGCAGGAAAAAACACTTCAAGTAATAAGGTACAAATGATCTGCTTATTGCTGTTAGATCTATGCCTCCCCAAAGCAAAATAAACAAAAAATGGACATTCCTTCTACTGGCATACCAACCAGGTGGCCAGATACATGACAACCCCAGCCCCAGCCAAACAGGTCCCATTTCTGTGCCCTGCCCCCAGCCGTTCTTTAACATATTTTATTTAAAAAAATGCATTTCTTCTTTTAAATTCTACAAAATTGTTTGCTACAGTTGTTACAGTTTATACCTGCCTGCAATGACCTCTTCAGCACTCATGTTTTAATTAAAAAAATCTCTTTAAACTGTAGAAAACTGCTTGTTACTCATGGCAAACAGTTGCTACAGTTTATATCTTGCCTGCATATAATGATACAGTGCTCAGCTTTTAGTTAAAAAAGTATGTATATGTTTTTTTTTAATACTTTTAAACTATATCAGACTGTTTGCTACAATGTAGCAAGCAGTTGCTACAATTTAGATCTCTCATGGAGTGCTACAGTGCTCAAGTTTTACTTAAAAATACAATACCGGCTTTAAAAAGCCAGTATTCTATTAAAGAGTGACTGAGATTGGCTGATCATGCCCCCCTAAATATTTTATACCTGGGGCTTTTTGCCCCTCTCACCCCACCTAGCTACTCTACATTACTGTGCATAAGCATACTAGGCAACTGACTAATGTACTGCTCATCTAAGGGCACCTTTCTGCCCTTTTTGTAATCTTTTTAAATATATTCTAGGTGAAGACATGTTCCCACTTTTTTGCTTAAAAGATATAATAAATGATAAATAAATAAGGAGCAGAATAACACATTTAGCCAAAGGGCATCTTGTGCCGAAGGTACTGACTTTCTAGTCCTTGACTACAAGATTGGAAAGCATTGTATCTTGATTTGTCACATGCATTTCATCAGACCAATCAATTTATTGAACTTCCTACTCTCACTGCTAACATATTCCAAGAAGTAGAATGCTTGGGGATATTGAATAAGTAAGAGAAGCGGGTAGGCACTGTGGACTGCAGCAAGAGCATAAGGCAATTTTTTTTTCTTTTAAATCCTGCCTAACTATCAGATATATGGCCAGTGGATGACACATAAGTGTTGACTTCCCTAGACTTCCTATTCCTGTGGACACCAAAGTATGTATAGCCCTCACTATACTTGCTATGGGGACCTTTCAGAGACAGACTTGAGACACCTTGCTGTCCTTTTTAATAAAAGGAACATACTTTGTTTCTTCTTCCACGCTAGACCGAGCACTTTTTAAATAAAGATTTTGCTCTGGTAACTCAATTCAAAGAAGCTAAAAAGGCTCCAACAGTGCACTACTCTCATGTACACTGGTATTGTGTAGGTCCGCTAAACAGTCTCTATCAGTGAGAAATTACTGGACCTACAGTTATACTTTAGAGACATATAAGGTCTCCTGGCCCATCTCGCTATTACAACAGGGTGTTTCACTCTCTAACAGTTAGCGACTCCTACACTACCATGGACAACCTGAGTCAGGGATTTGCTCTGTGATATGGTCCATTTTTAAACATGTTCAATGGAGCACTACATCTACAGCCACTCCCATAACAAGTACACAGAACTTTTTGTTTTGCACCCATGTGTTTTTGGCCATAGTTTAACATTAACACAGACCCAGGGGTTCTTTCCTTATCAAAGGTGCTCTAGCTGTAATTAATGTACATACATTCTCTGCAGTTTGTTAGCGAACATGCACACAAACAGATAGATTCCGTCTATTAATGTTGGGCTTCTATAACCTGATCCATGCATAAGTGGTTGCTTAATGTATTTCTGCTACCTCATTTCTCGAATGGATCTGTAGAGTTTTTGTAAGCTGAATGATTGTTTTGTGTTTGCGTAGCGTACTCACCTATTGTCATATTTTTAGAAAGTTTAGAGTATTGTTAAGGTGAATGCTACACCACTGGTCGTTTTGTTCACTTCAACCTGTGTATTCTGCTGACCTGTATAGTTATTGATAAGTGGAGTAGTTGTACTTGTTCTTTTAAACTCTCACCAGGAACTCCATCTACCTTGTACATGCCAGCACTATCTAATAAGCATATTAAGTCAAATAACAAATGTTTACCTGGCAAATGTGATATTTTAATATATTTTCATAACTAGTGCTTTGCCTTAATGTGCGTCTTGTACTACTACTTACATCACCACTTTTTCTCCCTCTCTGCACCCAGCACTACAACGACTGACCTGCACTTGGTCTTGGGTTACCTAACCTGTCCAGGATTGCTGCCTCTTCCCCAAGCAAAGGAACATTGCCAAAACTTTTTGGACCTATTTTCCCTAAAGGACAAAAGAAAGTATGTTTTATACTGACTGTATCCAAAAGTTACTAATGTTATTTTCAACTCAGGTACATCTTGTAAAACCCAAAGCCAGGACAGCCAGCAGCCATACCCACCCCCTCCCAACCACTAGAATACCCACCCTTAAGCCTCCCTTTCACAACTCCTGTGTTACCCTACCTCTATAATTAGAGCTATATTTTAGAGCTGCAAGCCCATCGAGTAGCTCTGGTTATAATACAATCTTCGCCCACTAAGTGGCTCCCTCCTCCCAGGTCTTTTTCCCCTTGCAAATCTAACTCCATTGTACAAACCTTCTCACAAACATCCATTATACTCTACACTTTTGTTATATGATAGACAAACATCCATTAGACCCTATACTTTTGTTATATGATAGACCCATTCCCACCCCACTACTTCTATATATTTCTAAGCTGCCCAACATCCCATTTCCTTTTATACTTACCTTAACAATCAGCACTCCACTGATTGTTTTCCCTGCACACTGTTCTTCTCTGGCTCTTCTTCCGGGCTCACTCCGCTCCCCTACCCTGCCCCCAATTCCCACCCGCCCCCACTACTACTAAACTTATACTACACAAACCCCTCCCCTCCTTAATTGACCAATCCTACTAAACTCTCTCATCCTATCATAACTTATCCTCCACACATCCTTTCACTCACTCCCACTTTCCCCTACACTCAAGACTCCTCCATCACAACTCCTATATTTCTCTCAGGTCTAACTACCTCCATACCCACCATGTATCCACCTACTCCCTCCTCATCCTCAAAACTAAAACCTTTGTATTACCTCATACCCCCATTCATAATACTTTACCTCCTCACTGCCTATGAAATGCACCACCTGCCTAATTTTCAACACTCTACTTCCAGCACAAACATCTACATCCAAACACACACCCCTCACACATTTCAACTCCACTTCCACACCCACAGCACAACTCAAACTCCACTCTATCCTATACCACCAAAATACTTAAACCCAAGAATTCAAACCTATTACCAACTCCTACTAAAGTTCAACAAACTCATACAAAGCCTATGTAACCTCACAGCTGACGGTGACATCCATCCTAACCCTGGCCCAAGCTCAACAACTACCACTAACTCCACAGATAAAATCCCTACCAACCTAAGATGCTCACTTAATGCCCCAAAATCTTTTCTAGTGTGCTATCTAAATATCAGAAGTATAAATAATAAACTCCACCACCTACATGCACTCCTAGATATACACTCACCAGACATTTTCTGCCTAACAGAAACCTGGCTTAAACCCTCTATCCCTGACAATGAAATATTACCACCCCACTACAGTATAATAAGACAGGACAGTAAAGGGAAAAAAGGAGGTGGAGTAGCCATCCTATATAAATCCTCTCTAGAATTATCCACAATCAGCACCCCGCTTGACCTAACAACTACCAACACTGAAACTATAATCTCAAGAATTCAACTTAACAAAAACAAATCAATAAACATAGTATGTAGTTATATTCTTCCAGGCAATAACATTAACACCTTAGAAACCACACTCCAATGGTTATCCTCTAACCACCCCCAAGAAATAATAGTACTTGGAGACTTCAACATTGATTGGACAACTTGTTCAGCACACATCCCAACCACCCATATTAACTTACATGGTTTCTCACAAACTATTACAACCCCCACCAGAATCAACAAATCTAACAAAAAGGAAAGCATTATAGACTAGATCTTAATAAATAACAAACCCCAGCTCTACAAAGCAGGCACCCTACCTGAGGATATGAGCGACCACCTCCTAACCTACATAATTAGAAAAAGAGACAACATGCCCCTCCACACCACCTTTAAAACCCTCAGGTAAACAAATAACTTTAACCTAAATAGTTTCCGATCTGATCTAGGCCTATGTAAATGGGCCAGTCTTAAAATTCTACCCCTTGGCTAAGCGGTTTCAGAATTCAACACTACATTCCTAGCCATCTTAGACAAGTATGCTCCCACATGCAGAATCAGAACCAAAAACAAAATAGCACCATGGCTAACCAATACTACCAGACAAAAAATTAGTAACAGAAATAGAGCAAGGTCCTCATGGAAAGCTGCACAATCCCCACAAGCCCACTTAACATACAAGCAGGCAAGAAATGAAGCTAAAAGATCTACACTATTAGATAAGCAAAACTACTTTTGCAATTTACAGCAAAAGCATCAAAATCAGCCTCAAAAATTCTGGTCAGGTCTAAATAAGCTGCTCAACCCAGGTAAATCTTCTACCCCAACCCCCTCATCTACCATACAACTACCCCCTGATTCAGTAGCTAATAACTTTAACACTTTTTTCACTGAAACCGTCAAGTCCCTAGCCAATAATCTATCTCCCTCCTCTTCATCTACCATCCCTCCTACTCACACATACTCCCCACCCTTAAAATTTGAGCCTATCCCCACTGACTATATCAAATCTTTACTCAAGAAATTAAAACCTACCACCCTTGCAGCCGACCTACTTCCCACAGAATTCCTACAAAAAGCTGCTAAAGAAATAGCTTACCCTATCTCCATCTTAATCAATTGTACAATCCAAGAATCCTACATCCCCTCCATTTGGAAAATCGCTCACATTCTTCCACTTCATAAGGGAGGTAACTCCACAGAACTCTCTAACTACAGACCTATCGCAATACTATCTCCCCTAGCCAAAATAATGGAAAAATGCATACAGAAGTAACTATTATCCCATCTTACTCACCATTCTCTCCCAACCTCATCCCAGAATGGTTTCAGACCAGCCCACAGTACAACCACTGCCCTTCTCTCCTTCTCTCACACAATAAATCACAACCGTAATCAAAACATGCTCTCCTCTGCCCTCTTCCTTGATCTATCAAAAGCATTCGATATGGTAAATCACAACTTACTCTTAGAATCTCTAAAATCACAGTCCATAGATAACCCAGTATGTAACTGGTTCCACTCATACCTGAAAGATCGACAACAAGCTGTCTTGTGGAAAGATAAACTATCCCCCCTTCTACCTGTCACCCTTGGAGTACCCCAAGGTTCTATTCTGGGTCCCCTTCTTTTCTCTATATTCATCAATGATCTGCCCAAAGTCATACCACAGGCAACTACCATACAGTACGCAGATGATTCTACTCTAATCTGCACTGCCTCTACTCCCACAGAATTACAATTCATAACCCAGACTACCTTCAACAAAGTAGAGAACTGGCTTAATAATCGTCTTCTCTTATTGAACCCAAACAAAACCAAACTACTACTTTTCTCCCCCACCCATAAGCTAACACCACCAATAATTACAGTATCTTCAAACAATGTCACCATAATCTCTCCTGAACCAAACACTAAACTACTAGGTATAATCATTGACAACAATCTGAATTATAATGCCCATATAGACAAAACCATAAAAATAGTAAATAAAAAAATAGGCTCCATGTACAGGATAAAGCAATTTCTAACCCCAACTGCTGGAACCGCAATAGCCCGCACACATCTTCTATCTTCTCTTCAATATGCCTCACCCATCCTCACTAATCTATCTAAAGCAAACCTCAACAAAATCACCAGATGCTATAACAATATAGCTAGATTTGCCACAGGCTCCACATACAGAACCCACCATTGTCATAACCTTCACAAATTAGGCTGGCTAGAACTTCCCAATCAATTATTTTATAACCAACTCATAGTTGTACATAAAATCCTCTACCAACCTACCAGTACCCCTAGTTTATCTAAACTTATAACCCCCTATAACAACCTCCCTACGCTCATCCAGCAGAGTGCTAGTACAAACAACCAAAGCCTACAACTCAGCTGGAGATTCATTGTTTTCCAACTCTGCTGGTAAAAAATGGAAATCCCTGCCTCCAGAAGTAACCACTAATAGCTCCTTCCCTCAATTCAAAATTTCCCTGAAAACACACATGCATAGAGTCTGGCTATGTCCATGCCTAAATCCCAACTAACTATATAAAGTAGACTGAGATAATCAAACTATACTCATGCTCATATCTCAACCCTGACTAACCTAAAAACACACCAATAAACATTTTAGACCAAACTTAGCTCTCAATTGTGGTTTCCCTTTTCTCCTTCTTAGTTGAATATACTAGACTATACTACCATCTCTATTTCTTCTTCATCACTCGCTAACTGAAAATTCTTATCCTTCAGACACACCTCTCTAAAACTGGTTCTTCCCTGTATATTTACTGCCTAAGTGATAATGTTTTTATCTCCTATATATTTATAACTGTTATATATCTTTTGTCCTTGCCCAACTGTTAACCTTATAGAGATCCTGGTAACCTGCATTTTTTAAGTAGTATAAATAGATTAGTTCTTACATTTTAGATATGCTATTACCTAAATTTCTATTGTTACTAAATTTTTCATAACTTGGAGCTTTTCTCCCCGGGCCTCCGCTGTAAATGGATATATATCCAGTCGGACTTTTCCCGGTTAACAAATGTAAAATAAAAATAAATAAAAAAAATAAATAAATAAAAAACCTTAGAGATCTCATAGGCTTCAGTTTCGAGGATACTGAAGGTGCTCCTGGATGTACTCTTGGCATTGTGGATCAGTACATCTATTTCCAGCTGTCATCTCTGGACCAAGCTAGGACTATGCATGCCTTTTTTTGGGAAAGCGCATTTCTCTGAGGTACTTGGTGCGATAGATTGCACCCATGTCAGAATTAGGGCCCCTCCTGGTCAACGGCGGGGGAGTGATAACTCAGTAGGAAGGGCTTCCATTCTGTCATTTGCCAGGTAGTGTGTGATGCATTAGTTTGCATCACCAACATCTCTGCTCAGTATCTTGGCAGTGCACATGATTCCCATATCTGGCATACTAGCTCACCCTCCCACCTCTTCCTGCATGTCAGGATGCCCAGAGGTCATCTAGGCGGTAAGTGGAAAGTCTTTTTTTTAAGTACGCAGTTATTAATGTTAAAGGTAATTGCTGTATATTAATCTGTATTTTCTTATTTTGTTTTCCCTCCCCTTTCTCTTTGTCTTTTGTTTTCTAAGGGGATGCCGGATATCTACTGGAGCCATGGCTCATGATTCTGGTGAATAATCCATCTGGTGCTGTGAGCAGAAATATAACATGTCCCTGTCTCAAACCTATATTGTGATTGAGAGGATGTTTGGCCTCCTGAAGAGCAATTTCAGGTGCCTGGAGAAGTCTGGGGGTGCCCTTCAGTATGATCCAGGTAGTATTTGAAGGATGTTCACTGACAGCTGCATTATGCATAATATGGTTATGTGCTGGTATGGTGGTGAAGTGACCCATGCTGTCCTTACAGCTGCCAGTTGTAGTCCAACTATGACTAATGATGAAAATACCCTCAGTACTAGTAAGTGACCCCATACGGCAGGTTTGTGCACGGCAACATCTAGTCTAGAACTATGGACCAGGGCATTCAACTTAGTGTTTCCTTTTTTAAAAAAAGTACACATAAGAGTATAACTGAAGCATGCAGTGATACCTTTGGGTTATGCTGCATTATGCATGGTTTACTGTCACTGCACATCTGACATCCTCTCTCATCTAAAAATATTTTTTATTAATAGCTGTTTGTCTCAGTGTTCACCAATTCCTGTGCACTGATGCTGAAAGGCAGCAAGTCAAGAAATAAGTCACTAGCTGCATGGGCTGTATTTAATAACTGTTTTTTTTTTTTTTTATTGTTTATGTAGTAATAAATAGAAACAGGTACCTTCAGCAATGAAAAATGTAACTTTTATTTTCAGTTTATCTGTAAAGAATTGTTGCAGTGCACATCACGTCTTTCTTACTGTCATGTAAAATGTTAAAAAGGTCAAAATTTCTCTCTTCATTTGTGCAGTGATGAAGTATGCATGTACTTAACATATATACATAGACTTCTGTCCTCCCCACAACAAAATTGCATTTAAACACAAATTTACAACATTGCAGCTTCAGAATATGGTGAAAGTAATAGCTGTAAAGGGAAGAACTTTCCGTATATGTCCACCCCAACTTCCCCACCAACTAATCCTTAGCTTCATTATACAAACATTTTTATAAAGAAATGTTAAGTCACAATATCTCCATATCAAAGGCATCATATATATCTCCTATTGCTAGACCTAGTGATGGTGCAACAGATATGGAGGATAGGCTACCATGGGAACTGTAAGGTGAGTTAGTCCAGTGGCATGATCTAGAGAACGAAGGTGATCCTCCTGTCAGTGACATGGTGTACGAGAAATGTACTGTGACTGATCACTATGAGTGCTGACATTACTGTCTTGAGAGCCAGTGTTACTATCATTTGATCTTCCCTCATGTTTCCAGACTGCACCCCCCCCCCCGCCCGCCTCTGTCATCCTCCCCTGGTTAAACTGGGTTTGGTTTACTCTGGTAAGTCCGAACTAGTGTATGAGTTGAGGCTGCAACTGATGTCTGGCGTGCCACCATGCTAAACTTCAATGAAACCATGGCATTATCCCTTCTATTTGCCAGTTCAGTTCAAAGTACTGTTTGAAATCCTCACACATAAATCTAACCATTTCTAGCTGACTTTCTGCTCCACTGGTTTAAGCGCTAACTGTGTAACAGCACATTTCCTGTTGCGCTGCTAATGCTTTATGTGTTTCCTGAGGTAGTTCAAAATAGTTTCTGCACCTAGCATCACTTTGTAAGGTTGTCACTGTAGGTAAAGTGGCCTCAGACTGCCTGTCTTCATCCTGAAACTGTTGTTCTTCCAGTGGAGACACTGGTGTAGAAGTGCATGTTTGCTCCTGGTGTACAAATGTGAGTGGAATATCAGCCTGTGTTTGACTTGTAATGTCACTTTCTGTAGAGTTACTATCAGGTTGTGAGCTGAGAGAGTCAGTTATTACACTGAGAGACTGCCTGCCACTTCCCTCAGGGTGCCTCATAAATACTACTACATTATCATCATAGTATCATAAGGTCATAGGAGGTCACTAGGTTAATGGCCCTGGGGCTGTTACACACCTAGCTAAGAGTTTATCCCCAAAAAGAAACCTCAGTCAACAATTATTGCCCCTCTCAATGAGGAACACAGGTGGAACCCCTGGGACAAATTTGTGGTTTCCCATCCACTCATCAAGGTTGCACTTGATGAGGGTCAGTGAAGTACTCTGTTTGACGTGTATGGGAAGTCTATTTCCAGAGACAGGGCAGCCTCTAGTAGACAAACCTGTCTCTCCAGCAGGTGTTGTTGATGTCACATTTTAGATTCAGGGCTTTCGAGTGGGTAATGTGTGAAGAGTTAGACTTATGGATATGGAGCATCTCTAGTAGGGCAGGGTCTGAGGTTGCCTTGTAGGCAAGACACATATCACCTCTGAGCAATCTGTACGGTACCAAGTAGAGTGATAGTGATTTGAGCCTGTCTGCATAGGACAGGTGCTGGAGGCCATGGATTCTGTTTGTGAGGTATTTCTGTGGCCTTTCCAGTTGGTGCACGTGTTTGGAGAGGTACATACCAAATGAGGCATTATACTCAATTATTAGTCTAATGAGGGAGGAGTATAGAGAGGTAATAACCTCCTTTTTTCTGGATGCAATCCCTTTACTTATGAGATGAGCCAAGTAAAAGGCTTTTCTGACCACTTCTGCTACATGATGGTTGAATGTGAGATTGTCATCAATCTGAGTACCCAGGTCTGTCACCACAGGTTGTGTGTTTAGGGTGTTGCTGTTGATGCGGTAATCAGTAGGTGCCATGTTTTTGCCAAATGGTATGATGATACATTTTTTGCATTTAGCTTGAGGCAATGACTTTGGCACCAATTATTAGTTGCTGTGAGACCCTCTTGCAGTATATTAACATAATTTGGGGAGTCGATGACAGCAACCAACTTACAGTCGTCCGCAAACTTGGTCAGCCACATGCTTTTTGTCTTTGCCTGGACCTCTGAAAAGTAGATGCCAAACTGTAGGGGTCCTAGGACAGATCCCTGGGCAACTTCACTAGTGACAGGTCTACTATCAGAGGTGGAGGTGCCTATTTTGACCTTGAGGGTCCTGTTGGTGAGCCAGTTGGTCACACAACTGATGAGATAGGGATTTACGCCAAGTTGTGTTAGCTTTTCGATGATGCCCAAGTGAGAGATTGTGTCAAAGGCCTTGGCCAAGTCAAGGTAAGCTGTATGTACTGACTTTCCCTCATCCCGGACCTTGGTGACAGTCTCAAAGAAGTCAACCAGGTTCAACAGGCAAGATCTTCCCTTGACAAATCTGAACTGGGTGGGGTCAAGTGCTTGGAGATTGCCTATGTCCTTGTTTATGAGCTTCATAATAATACACTCCATGGCTTTACAAGCTAACGGGGTGATAGTTTTCAGGGTCAGTAGTGGCACCATCTTTGTGCAAGGGAATTACAATGGCAGTTTTTCACTCTGCAGGAATGAAGCCTATACTTAGGCTTTGGTTGAATAAGGTGCTCAGTGCTGAAGCTAGTTCTTGCTGTAGATAGTGCATAATACATCTTGGGATACTATCAGGTCCCATGGAAGCTGTGTTCTTTGCCTTGGATAGGGCCTTTAACACTTGCTCTATGGAGATGTGAGGTGCAGGACAAGTAATGGGGGTGTCAGAAGGGCCTTGGGGGGCAGGGGGTGAAGTTTGTGCTGACCCTATCTGCTAGCAGGTTGGCTAAGTCAACAGGATCAGTGTATGTGACACTGTTAAGTACTAATTTGGAAACAACCTGGGCTTTGCCATGGAGGTTTCTGACGTAACTGAAGAAGGCTTTGTGGTTTGCCTTTGATTCTGAGGCTAGATTTTTGATTCATAATTGGCTTTGGTGCTTTCACTAGTAATCTAATTTTCTTACTGAGGCTAAAGAGGGATTTTTTCCAATTTGGAATGTGTTCCTTTTTACCCGTGGACCACAGTTTCTTCCTTTTGTTGTAAAGCCTGTTGGTAGAGGATGTCCACCAAACAGGTTTGTATTTCCTTGAAGAGCAGGTTATAGTTCTCTTGGGTATGGCTGAGTCCATACAGTTGTACAGGTGCTTGTTTACTGCATTGGCATACTGTTCAGCATAGTTGTCTGCATCCTCTGAAGGGGGTGGTGGTGTGAAGCTACAGATACCCTCCCTTAGGAGGCTGTAGTCACCTTTTGAGGAGATTTTATAGCTTGATTATGGCTGGGGAGGGGGTTGGGTGGAATAGAAACTTTGAACGAGACATTCCAATGATCTGATCTCACCAGGAAAGAACATACTATGGGAGTGGTACAGCCATCACCCATGTTGGTGAGAACCAAGTCCAGAATATTATCACCCCTTATGGGGGATGAGACAAGCTGGTCTAGTGCATTAGAACTGATGAAGTCAAGGAATCATTGAGTGAGTGCATTAGTGCAGGAATTGTTCACCCAGTCTATGATGGAGTAGTTGAAGTCACCAAGGATCATGGTGTTAGGGGGTACCTTGATGGAGTCAAGTAGATCCAGGTAAGAGGAGTGGGTGTCCTGAGTCATGGAGAGGGGTGTATAGCTGGCTATAACTTGGATGGGTGTCTTGCCAACTGTCAGTTGCACCTGGAGTAGTTCCAGTGCCTCATGCTGGCAGACCAGTCTGGAGGTGTGCCTGTCCTTAATGAAGATAGAGACTCCACCACCCTTAGTCTTCCAGACCTTATTTTGGGGTCAGAATGTGTGGAATGAGGCATAGCCTGGTAAAGCAGGGGGTGCTCTCCGCAGCCCTGAACCAGCTTTCCATGACCGCTCCAACATCGGCATCTTCCACTGCAAGGAGAGCCTCCAGTGAGTGCATTTTCAGGTTATGGCTGATAGTGCTTAGCAGCATGACCTTCAATTTGTTTTTTGACAGATCTTTTATATTGGAAGATTTGTCTTTAGGACATTGCATAAAAAAGGCACATTTTGGAGGCAAGAGCCTTGGCCAGGATCCAGAATCCCAGTGGTGACAGGCGGAGGCCATCTCTGGCAAAACAATGAGGCCTGTCAACCATTTCATCCCAGCCAGACAGATACTGGATTTCCTTGGAATGACACCAGAAACTAAGCCAATTGTTGAAATTAATTATTTTCATTGGTATTGTGGTAACATTCTTGGTGAAGGTAGGATGCTGCTTAGGACTAGGTCATACCTGCCAGAGACACGTACTCTGAAAGCTCAATCATGTCTCACTTCATATAATCCAGAGAAGTACATCTCAAGTCATTCACACCAACATGGACAATGACAGAGTCATACTTGTACTTGTTGTGGAGAGACTTAAGTGCATGCATGATGTGGTGGATTCTGGCACCAGACAGGCAACTGACCGTCACCTTCAACTTGTCGAGCCTGGTGAGGGGGACATTAATGTGTCTCACAATTGAGTTGCTAGTGATTAGTATGTTTGGTTTATTGTTATGCCGTATGGACTGTGATGGTTTATTGTTTTGCCTTATGGGGTGTGTTTTTGAGATATTGGTGTGTTGTCTACTGTCATCATCATTATCTTCAGCAACATCCATTTTACTGATGGCTTCATCCATATTTATTTGTACAGTTGAACTCTTTGATATGATGTCAGTTTTCATTCTGTCTTCAAACTGTGGGTTAAGATCTGATCCTCGGATCCAACTCAGCTGTTGCAATAGCTCATGACAACCAAAAAGCTTTCAAGCTCCTCCTTTACCCATAACGCACTTTTCCCAAGTTACCTTAGATCTCTTTTGCTGCTTTCATCATGACATGGTTCACCAGTAGCTCCAGGCAGTTGTGTTATTTTCAGTATATTCTTTCAAAAAGTTCTAAAGATTCTTTAAAACATCTTCCCTTCTTGTTCATCTATCTTACCTTATCTAGCAACTAGCTTGTAATTGCCCTTTAATAACTTTCTACTGACCCTTCCTTTCTTTCATATGAAAGTAGCTAATGTACTATTGTTAGTATCCTTCTTTTATACACCTTTCTGTGTATTTCTTTTTTGCCATTGTTGGTAAATCCTTTTTCTTCTTACTGTCTTTAAATAAAAAATAGTTCTACTTTTTCTTCATTCTCATAATGTTTACTCCCTTTTTTACTAATGATGGCTGACAAAGGATAAAGACAAGCCAGCTGGCTTCAAAAAATGTGCCAAATGCTGACAGAAAATATTGGTTAGTGACTCACATATACTCTGTGTTTATTGCCTCAGTCCTCTGCATCTCTGCAATTTGTCACTCTTTCAACCATAGGACCTTGGTTGAATTGGAAAATATCAGATCCGACTCCTTCATCAGATCAGTAAGCCAAAAAGCATAGAGCTTTGGATCCATCTATTTCCCCAGATCCTTCATGCCTTAAGAAAAAGGACTCCACAGAGCTGATAATTTTGAATCCAATAGAAAGTTTTATCTCCAACTCCATGTTACCTTCCAAGGACTCAATACTCCCCTTCAATTGATCCAGTCCCATTCAGAGTCCCTTCACCATTTTTGGAGAGAGTGAAGTCACTCTCAGCAACGTCCACTTGCTCTTCTAGGAGCCTCACTTAAAAAGACATGGAGAGACTGGTGAAGAAGATTCTGTGGGTGCAGGGTTTGCCAGGAGTTTCATCGGCTCCTACCCCTTCTGGTCAGGAGTTCTATGCATCTGCTACCTCACCACTACCTCCTCCTCTGGATTCCCTTGAAGCATCAGAGTCATTGAATCCAAACCATGCGGTGCCATCTGCATCAGATCTGAGAATTTCCCACTCCTCATATCCGATGTATGCTCTCAGCTCTTCACCTCAGTCAGAGCTGGAGATCTCTTGAAGCTGTAGCAGCCTTGTCAGCTCTGAGGTTTTGGTCTCAACTTCAAGAATTTTGTAGCCATCTCTATGCCTCGAGGCCTCAGTTTGGACCAGCTCAGCCCTGGCTGCAGCCTCAGAAGAGTTGTCTTCTGAACAGGGAGGGACTATAGTCCAGAGACATGCCCTCTCAGATCCAGAGTCCTATTCCTCTTGGGGGCAGTCAGCCTTGGAGAGAGCCATGTCTGCTTCAGCAGCTCGCACAGTACCAGCCTCCTCTGATCTCCATCCCTCACTTCTGACATCTCTACCTACAACTTCTCATTCTGGTCTTCCACAGTAACAGCAAATTCAAAAACCCCAGGCTTCCCAGCAGAATATACAAAAAACGGACCAGCACAGCGATAATGCAGGCAAGAATTATTTATTATAAATAAAATCCCATTAAACAAAATCAATGGTAAGCAAACCGGTTTCGGCTGAAAAAATAGCCTTCTTCAGTGCTGAAACAAAGTTCAATAATTAATTATCCAGCTTCAAACATCCTGGTCTTATATACACACTCAATTAAAGAGATATTGCCAAAAAAAAAAAAAAAAAGAAATATTGCCAAAAAAACTTTTGGGATTGTATAAGCTAGACCCAGCAGAATATACCCACCTCTTCTAATACCTCCCCAGAACATCCCACTGAAGAGGTCCCTAAGAAGAGGATCTGCAAGAGGAAGCACCTTGACTCCACTGAGGATGACACTGAAGACACGGACTTCAATAAGTCAAAGGGTCCTCAAGGTAACCTCCTGATGATGTCTCCTTTGCAGACATCTTAAAAATCCTGAAACAGAGAGGTGACTGGAAGCCCAGAAATCCTCTGTCCTAAGAGTCTGTGCACCTGGAAGCTTTTGGTACTCATCCACCTACCTTCTGGGTGACTCCACCCTTGCTTTCAAGCTTCTGGAATTGATCTCTCAGTGGATGTGGAAGGCCCCCAACACCATTGAACTGATACCCTTGAGACCAGATAAAATGATTACAGACCCAGATGATAAACGTTGTTGGGCTAAAGGTGTATCAGTAGATGCCATGGTCATGGCAGCAGCCACCAAGAAAGAATTAGCTGAGGAAAGTTCTTCTTTTCATCCTCCTAACAGAGACTCCCAAATGATGGATAGGTTTGGGAAGTATGTTTATGCTTCACTGACCTTCGTGGTAAGGTCCTTAAACTTTATAATACATTTTACAAGATTGCAAGTGGATCTGATAAAGAAAGTTTCAGATACCCTGTCAGGATTCATATCTGAGAAAGTACAAGCAACAGTCTCTTCTCAGTTGACCACCCTACAATCCATCTCAAACTCATCAATAAGGCTCATCTCTCATGTAGCTGAAGGGATGACCCGAGCAGCGGGTTCAGGCATTTCTATCAGGAGGCATGCCTGGATGCACTTCTGTGATTTTGAAGAGCCTTTCAAGTCATTGTTCATCAATGCTCCTTTTGACAGCACTTCTTTGTTTGGTCCAATAGTGAGAGATATCTTATCTAGGTGTGAGAAAGATGGAAAGACCCTATTTGCTGTGGGCATATGTTTTTCCATTCCTCAGAGATCCTTTTCCAGGAATCAGAGAAGTAGTGGAAAGATGTAGTTCAAAATGTCTCAAGGCCCTTTTCAAGACACATGTGGAAGTAGTACGCCTAGAGGCAAAAGTGGAAACTTGAATGATAGATGACCCCCTCATGGCAGAGGAGGCCCACAAAACCTAGGGTCCAGAGACACTTTCTTTGGAAGGCTCTTTCAGTGCTCCTGAAAGGAGGCTGGATTGTCCTTCTCTGGATACAATCAGGGGTTGACTGTCCCTACACCAGAGAGCCTGGCTAGCATTAACATCAGATACATGGGTGCAGAGGATCGTTTCCAGAGGATACATTATACCCTTCTCTCTTCCACCTCCCCAGTACAACGAAATCCCCAATGTTCTACCCAGTCAGAGGAAACAAGCAACTTTTCCAGTACAGAAGCTGTTAGAAAAAAGAGTTCTCATAGAGGTCCCCCCAGGCCAGAGAGAATCCAGAACTTACCCAAAGTTCTTTTTAGTACCAAAAAATACAGGAGACTGGAGACCAGTTTTGGATCCCTGCAAACTAAACAAATCTGTTTGATGCAGCAAGTTCTGTTCTTGGAAAAGGATGATTGGATGTGCTTTATACACCTTCAGGATGCATTCTACCACATAAAGATGGATAGGTGATCCAGAAGGTACCTACACTTCTGTCTGGGAGCCAATCATTATCATTTCAAAGCTCTATCCTTTGGTCTCAATAAAACCTCCAGAGTGTTCACCAAGTGCATGGCAGTAGTCACAGCTCACTTGAGACTGCAAGGATTCCATGTATTTCCATATCTGTATGACTGGTTCATATCCACTCTGACCAGGCATCAACTACTACAAGCAAGAGACAATATCCTGCAGATGTTTTCCCATCTGGGGATAACTATAAATTATGAGAAATCTCTTCTAAAACACACACAATGTTTGGAATTCATAGGTGCAATTCTCAACGCAAGACAAATAATAGCGTTTCTCTACCCTTCAAGAATAGAAGCTATCAGATCACAAGTCAGCAAAATAATCTTCAGTATGAAAGTGTCCGGACAACTGGTTCTTAAGGCTCTAGGGTCCATGGAGGCTGCAATAACTCTAGTTCTGCTGGCCAGATATCACATGAGAATCTTGCTGTGGCTACTTTCAACACAATGGTCCATTCTTCACTAACCAATGTTAACCCAGATAAGAATCACCAACCTATGCAAGAGAGACCTGTCATGGTGGATTTAATCCAAGCAGGGTCAACAAGGCCGTCTATTTATTCCCCCTCAGTCCATGACCATGGTGATTATGAACACTTCCCAGTTGGGGGGGGGGTATTTTCTTTAGAATGCAGTGCAAAGCACTTGGTTGCCCAAGGAGAGAAACTTGCATGTCAGTGTCCTCAAGATGAGAGCAGTGCTTGTAGCATTGTAGACTTTTTTGAATGCTCTCCCCTTGGGGATGATTGCAATTCAAACACACAGCATGTCAGTAGTCTGGTACATCAACAAACAACGACGTACCATATCCTACTCCTTGTGTCAAGAAGCACTCAGAGTGTGGCAATGGATGATCTCATCCAACCACTTTCTGATGCAATGTATATTCCAGGGAAATCCAGTGTGATAGCAGACAAATTGAGCACATGCATTCTTATGCCTCACGAGTGGCCCCTCAATCAGATAGTGCCAGAAAGGTTTTTCCACAAATGGGGTAAGTCTTGCTGCAATCTTTTCACCTCTCCCCTAAACAACAAATGCAGCAGCTATTTTTCCCTGATCTCCCCATGAAGGGAATCATCAAGGAATGCTCTTCTTCACAGTTAACCTCCCATTCTCCTTTATGCCTTTCCTCCAACTCCCTTAATCCTGAAATTTCTGCAGAAAGCAAGCAGCTTGAAGAGCAAAGTAATCCTCATTGCACCATATTGGACTCAACAGATTAGGTTCCCCTTCCTTTGGTCTCACTTACTTCAACAACCTTGGATTCTGGACCCTACTTTAGACCTCCTGTCTCACCTGACAGGTATGATTCATTCGAACATTCCAAACCTCAGGCTAACTGCTTGGCTTCTCCAATTCTGCTGATAACCAGACAGCCTAGGCTCTCTTCACTAGTACTTTACATATTTTTATCCTCTTATAACTAATTGAGCTAAGGCAGCCTGCTACTAGAAAATTATATATTAGCAAATGGAAAAAGTTTTCTAGTTGGTGCCAACAACATAAGCAGCACCCATTCAAAGATAGTGTTTCTATGGTTTTACAATATTTGTGTGAGTTATTATCTTTTGTCCTGTCTTACTCCACCATAAAGATTCATTTATTAGCCATTTCACCATGCCTGCCCATGGATCTTCCTCTTTCAATGCATTCTCATATCAATGCTTTTAAAGCAGGTTTTGCATAAGAGTCCTCCAAGAAAACTGGTGGCTCCTCCTTGGGATCTTAATTTTGTTTTAGAGAAGCTAGCTTTTGCTCCATTTGAACCAGCTAATCTGGCTGACTTGTGTTTCTTAACAAGGGAAGCTGTTACTCATCATTATGACCTCTGCAGGATGAATTTCTGAGTTATATAGTGATGACTTTTAGTGATTTTAATTAGGGGTCTACTCAAAGTATACCTCATTAATGGGCAAAGAAACTAATACCAGGGTTTAGGGCTATTTTCTGAAGATTAAGGCAGGCAGAATAATATGGTTCAGTTGTTGAAAAATGCTTGACCAATAAAATATGGCTGGTACTCTTTCTCTAGATTTTTCTACACCAAAGATATCCTCCAATGACTATGAACTATCTTTAATACAAGCTATCTAAACAGTTGAGGTACCAATAATTTTCTTACATTTCTGTTCCTGTCTTTGATCACCTAGTATATGAGGTCATGGGTAAACTAAAAAAGGATGGATATGAAACAGTAGTGGTTTGATCATTAATCTTCCTCTCAACTATATGAGTATTCTTTCCATTGACTCTTAAGTTATGAGCTTCCCACTACAATTTCTTCAAATTTGGATGGCTATGGTTTAAGTTTATTAGGACTTTTAAAGACCTAGCTAGATGAGAAGTAGATAGCCAGCCTTTCATCCTCCTTTACCCTCTCTGATTGTACAGCAGAGGAACTTAATCTTTCTATCACTAATGTGGTTATACTACCACCCTCTTCTACTTTATCAATATCTTCTTCTGATCATAGCCCAGGGAAGGGATATTCCCCTAATCCGTGAGATGGTCATCTTGCTACTCAAATATAACATATCTAACTTCACACTTCCTCTATACTAGTGCAATCAGTCTGCAGTTTTATTTCTAACACTATTTTTTGGAAAGTTGGAGAAAGTGAGGAAAGCCTTCACATGTCAACACACTATGGGTTAAGTCTTTTTTTTAAGATTCTGTTTAAGTTCTTCTTAATACATAAATAACAAAAAATTCAATAAAGACAATTGTCAACAGTCAGATTGAAACAGATGAATGACAATTGTGCAATGCAAGCAAAATAGTATGGAAAAACACACATAAACTGTTTGCACTTATGCTAAATGCCCAATCAGGTAAACAAAACTAATAAACATTAATCATTTGTATTAGGTTAGAGATTCACCATGAACATTTTAATGCCCCAGTACTGAATAATTATAGACGTAAAGATAGTAAAATATTAAAGTAAGTATGAATAGCTCATAAGCCCATCTCAAGAGTCAAGAAAAGGAAGTGTTGCTCTTTATTGCAGAATATGATCAAGCAATACATTCCAGTAATCAAGAAATTGAGGATTTAGTTTTTGACTATACATTAAATACTTATGGCCATTAAATATTTGATAGCTATTTGTTTAAAACATTTCCATGTAAGTGAGGATTTGTCTTTCAAGTTCAAGGTGATATAATATTTAATAATGGTAAATAAGATGACTAAGATGCGAGTTCATAGTCTTGATAAACCTGGAGGGGGAATATGTAAAATGGTGTATTTCCAGGAGAGGGCTCAGAGCCCATTTTTTGTAGTTTGACCCTTAGTGAGCACCAAAGTTTGTAGGAACATTTACAATTCCAAAAATGTGAAACTAATCAGCCCTCTGGTTATCACAATATGTACAAAAAGGGGAAGTTGAAGGGTGAAATTTATTTAATAGAGTTGGAGAGAAATATGCATCATTTAAAATCATGAGCTGTGTTTTAAATGGAATAGATTTTGATGCTAACTCAATTGATTGGGTTATATAATTAAGTGAAACTGCAGGATCCAGATTGGACCCGTAATTGTGGGCTGACTCTTAGAAACCCCCACAGAAAGAGGTGATGTGCAATTCCATTTCTGCCAAAGAGTACTTCTATTTGTCCCTAAGAATACACACTATGTCTACTTGCTTTAATGTTCGTTTTGTGTTTAGGTACCAAATTTTCATTCACCACTGTTAATTTGCTACCTGAAAGTAATAATGCATTTTCAAGTATTCCTTCTGCCCTTATTTCATACTTTATCAATCTGTTAGTTGCACAATTAAATAAAGCAGCTTGTTCCATCTATAAATGAAGTAATTCCTGTTAAGGAGGAATGTTGGTGCAAACATCACATTCGACCAGCTAAAAAATGTATACAAAATGTCTAACTTGATTGCGCATGAAGTATTTTACTTTATCCATTTTTACATTCAATTCCAACATTTTTCCTTCATTTTAAAATCTCGAGATCCATCTGCAGCTCTTATCCCAACATCAGTTTTACCATACATGAACAATGTTTTTTTGGTTCTATCCAGGACTAAGTGACATTTCAGGGACTACCTCATATCTTTCTACTAGTTCGGTGACTTGATTTATGATAAGCAACATCTTGTAGCATCCAGCAGGGCTCCCAAGAATTAGTCAAGGCAAATTATCTCTGTTGTCTTTGGGGAGGTTCTTGCCTCTAGCTGCAAATGTTTACAGGCTGTGTCAGATTTCAGAATGAGTTAGCTTCTCCAAAACCTTTGAGCCATTATTGCATGTGTAACAATGCTACGGCCCACTATTTCCAATTTAAGTTTTTCATAACTATTAGTACTGACAAATTCTAGATCAAAGTAAGCTTTTTGTTCTTCCCCAGAGTGAAAGGAAAAGGCAGCACTGGCCCACTCAGTTTTATGTTAATCCACCTGTTCAGCAACTACGTCAAGTGTTAGAATTAAAGCTTCTAAATTATCATTTACATTCACTTTCTGTAGGAAGCAATTGGCCTTAATATGATAATTATACTCCTATTTTTTTTATTTTTCTAATTATGTGCAATATTTGTCTACCTGCATATACTTGATGTAATAGTTAGGTGTCATATGTTTAAATGTCTGGGAAAGTAGTCTGTATGTTGTATGCACACTGAGTCTGGAGACATGAAATTTCATTTAGTTTTTGCACTTGTGTGATTTCTGAATGATAATAAAGATTATTCTGACTTTGACTTTGAATATTTGTGTAGACACCCCCACTGGATTAGACCACCCTATAAGTAGAGTCTGGGTTTCCACCAGAGATTTATAATTTTTTAAAGACTAATACACTGGGCCAGAGTGCACAAATATTATGTTGAACTGCTTTCACACATTAATTTTTTTTTCTGAACAAGAAAGTCGGAGTTGTTTCCTCTATGCACTGTTGTAAAGAGTAACCATTTGAATTGTAGAGATCCACTAGAAAAGCTATTGAAACATGGAGACTGAATGGCTTTCAAACAGACTTACATATACCAAGTCTGAAATGGCCATTTCTCGGAATATTCTCATTACCTCGAGATGTGGTAATCTCAGAGTTGGTATATATAAATTGGGGGGGGGGGGGGGTGCCCTCCACCGTGTAAAAAAAAAAAAAAGAAGTTTAAAGAAGAAACGTGATCTTCGAGATTTACTCTTTCCTTGCTTTCAGTGTTTTTTTCCCATCTTGTCAGCACTCGCCATTTTGATTGCCGACATTTCACTAGGGAGCCATTATAAAGTCTGTTGCTGGATTTCATGAAAACCCTTAAATTAAACTTTACTGTCTTTTTCCATCTCCAAGTATGATACATCACTTTTATCCAAGGAATGAACAGCTCTGTCACTACCACAGGGTTTCACTTTTATAGGAACAAGGATATAAAATAATTCATCAGTTACTTATTTTTGTTTAGTTATTTACTATTTGTTCACTAGGTAAATGGACAGGTCTTTTGACACTTTTCAGCCATGCTCCAAGCTCAAAGAGCAAAAAAATGCATCATGGTCTTTCATTCAACAAGATTGTATACAAAATGAGTACATAGCAACATTCAGAAATAAGATTGAATGCATAAAGAGTAACTTTAAAAGATCCAGTCAGAATGCATTAAGAAAAAAATATAGAAAATGCAAGCTAAGATTAAAGCTTCTTGAGCATCTTTTGCATTTAGTTTCTGTAGGAAGCAATTGATCTTTTTAGGATAAAATCTTATTTGTGCAGACACCCCCACTGGATTAGAACATATTATAGCTAAAGATCTCAGCTCAAAAAATAAAGAGTACTTCACAGTCTTTCAATCAACAATATTGTACACAAAATGAGTGCATAGCAAAATTCAGAATATAGTCTTCCCATGCAGAATGTACTAGGTTTGATCCTGACCTGCAACCAATGCCTGTATAGAGTTAGCCTACCTGTCACCTAGAATATGTGCATAGTTTAAGTAGCACAATCTGTCTGCCACCTAGTGTGTTGGAGTAGTAGTATATAGGATGAACTATCTGTGAATCAAAAGAAAGTGCAGTCTATTTACACTTGGACTATAAAGTGAATGGATCTGACAAGATATGGAGGATATTGATCTATTTGTCACCTAGACTGTGTATATAGGATAAATTGTAGATCCTAACTGTTGTTTAGACTACTGGAGTGGCAGTGTAAACAGAAAAGTACCCAAATATGAGAAGGAGATCAGCCTGTCTGCCACCTAGGTTTTGTGCAAAGGTACATGGTAAAGTCTACCTGCCACCTAGACTGAAAGAGTAGAAGTATAAAAAGATGAACTGTTAGGATAGGTAATGAAAGACTAAGTGGAAAGAGGATTGGGCTGGAATGCAGATGCTTTGTTTCCCGACCAATGTAGCCTAAAGACTACTGCAACAGTGTGGAATTAAAATATCTGTTGTTATGTTTAAGTGCAACTTACACAACTGCATTTTTTCAGCTTGAATTTTTCAGTGAATTGATAATTTTCCCACTGCTTTTTTTCATCATATGTGACACCTTTGGGCCTCTTAGCCAATGCTGGGGAATGGCATAAATGTAGCTGTTATGGTTTGACATTAATAACTTTACTGAAGACAAAATAACTTAAAATAAAAGTTTCATTACCTGAAGTATGAGCAAGTGTAAAAACAAATGTGTTGCCAAAATCAAACAGTTACAGGAGTGCAGTTTATGTCAATGTCCTAAGTACTGTATGAGCTGTGGGCTCATATCATATTTTGTTTTCATAATGGAAGATGCAGTTCTTGTAGTAAAACTTAATGAATGTGAAACACAGTCTTAAACAGGTTTCAGTTCTTTCTTTCTGAAGTTTGCAGGTTTAAACGTAAACTGCAGGGACATTAGGTAAGTTTCCATTCACCAGTAGACTGATGTTCTTCTCCTATCAGGTCCATAATATAACAGAACGCATCCTAACGTCGAAAGATATGCACTGGCCAGTGTTGTACTCAGATGTTTCCTCAAAAGTAGCACTTCTCTGTGCTAATAACAGTCTATCAGACAAAAATACTACTTTCCTTTTTACACAGGAGGAAATGACTGCTTCACTAGTGTTTTTCACCTTCTTTTTCCATCTGAAGAGTTTTTAAACCTCACTTTAGCTGTATGTCTACCCTGCTTTCATCTCCCTTTGTTATACCTCCAGCCTGACTTAACTTTTGGAGGAAATTAACTCCTTCTGTTCTAGATGCTACTTAGGGATTTCAGGCCATTACAAATTAAGCCATCATTTGTTAAAGCATACTCCACCTACAGTCCGACCATAGAAAGTGTGTTAGCACTTAAAGACATTTCTGCTAAGGGATCACTTTCATTAGACTTGTATCCAAACTGATATCCTGACAAGAAGACCATGTCCAATATTTTGTGCCCTCTCAAGGCTTTTAACAGTCAGTTTAAAATTTGTTTCTTAGGAAAAATTCAAATAAGCTACTCTTCACTGTAATAATTTATTATGTGTCAATATTCAGAAAGTTCAAGTTAACTAAACACTTTGGAAAATTCCTTTTTTCTAATGTAAGACATTGTTTCTTGATATGAATTTACCCTCTTTAGATATACTAGACAAATTATAAAAGCTGTACAGTATTCTAACTAAGTTCCACAGTCTTAAGTTCTGTTTCTGAATTTCTTTTTTCTTAGATAAGTCCTTCTAACTTCTAAGACCAAACATTCAGTTTCTATGTTGCAAATGCAATTTTTTTCATTAATAGTTCCAGTATTTCAAATTTTATGTTCCAAATTCAGCATCCAAAGTTTCACATTCTAAGTTCTGAATTTTAAGCTCTGAACTTTCAAACTCATGTTCAAAACAATAAATTATACTACGCATTTGTAAATTTTATTCTCCATGTTTTAAACTTCAAATTGTATGTCGCGATTCTGAATACCACAATTTCAGTCTTTTAATTTCGGTGTACAGATTTCTAAGTTGTACATTCTAAATACCAAATTATGCTTTCCAGTTTCAAAGTCTATATTTCAAAGTAGAATTTCTAAGTTGAAAATTCTAAGTCCAGATGTTATGTTCTGATGTCAGAACTTGAAATTCTGTCTTCCAAATTGTAACTTCCAAATTGCAAATTCTGTGCTCAGAATTCCAAGATCTGAATTTCATATTGTAAGTTCCAAATTCCATATTATTTTAAGTTCCATTGTACCAATCTCAGTAATACAAGTTACACTGTACAAATTCTGAGATCAAGAGATAAAGAAATGCAGCACTTAATATCTATACAGTATGCATTTGATTTCCATGTTAAGCTAATTTTTCATGTCCTACTTCTGTACATTGAGTAACATTCTTTAGATCTAACTGGAGCTTTGATGAGGAGGTTATTTTAATGATACTAATAAGTTTTGTTATCATGGTTTTGGTGTATATTTATTCATGGAATTGATATGAATAAATAATGTACATACCTTTTTCAGTCTGTACATGTCTAGATTGAGTATCTTTCAGAGCTCAAGAACTTTGTATAATTGTTTTGCCTTTTTGAAACAATCTTTCTCAACACAGTTATCATCAACCTATAAAATAACCAGATATGAAACACAACAAAATGTCAAGGTTGCAGTTTGTGTGATTAGATGTCAGAGAGGTTTTCTTTCTAGCAGATAGTCCTAAATCATTATGCTGCTTGGTGGAATCCCCAAAAGTAAGCCATGAATGATATTTTCCACACCTGATAAATCTTACTTAGGTTAAGAACTTGCCTTTGTAAGAAATTCAGGTGCACTCCAATGCCCTGGATCAACTTATCCACACCCCCACCAGGGGCAACAATATCCTAGACCTAGTCATTACCAACATGAGTGACCAGTGTTCCACACCTGAAGTCTACTCCTCGTTGGTCCGATCCAACCCTAAGCTAATCACCCTTGATATCCATATACCACCCCCCCATTAAGGAAACCACGGTAAAAAAATTCTCCAAAGCCAACTTCATGCTTAAGACAGAAGTGGTGAACTTCATGACACCCATGCAGATAGACAATACAGTTGCAACTGCTGAATCCTACACAAATGCACTCTACAAGCACTTACACGAGTGCATGGCTCGTGCTATCCCAAACAGAACCAAGATACTATCCTCCAAAAAAAGGAAGCCAGTCTGGTGGTCCCCTGCCATAACCAAACTGTACAACAGAAGGAAGAAACTGTTGCAAAAGAGAGTAAAATCCCATGAGTGGAGGAGCTCCCTGGTCAGCCTCAGTAAGAAACTGAGATCCTTTATAAGATCCTCCAAAGCTAGCTACAAAAACAAAATTGCCACTAATTCTAAGGACAACCACAAAGAATTCTATAGCTATGTCAAGAACCTCGATGGCAACACCCAGATCTGCCCTGAGTTACAGCACAACGGCACGAAAATTACAGAACCAACTGATATTGCCAACATCCTGGCAGATAGGTTCAGTGCTAACTTTACCCCCCCCCTCACCCCCTAAAGGGCCCATATCTATACAGGAAAAATGCAGAGTCCCTGTAATCACAACTGCACAGGTAAAAGCTGCACTCTCTAAAGCCAAAAATACAGCATGCATGGGACCGGACAACATCCCAGGCTGCGTTTTACACGAACTTCAGAACGAAGTGGCTCCCCACTTAAGCACCATGTTCAATACTAGCCTCGCATCAGGCTTTGTGCCCACTGAATGGCGCACAGCGACAGTTATCCCATTCCACAAAGGGGAAGCCACCACTGATCCTGGGAATTATAGAACTATTAGCCTGACAAGCCCGGTCTGCAAGGCAATGGAATGTATCATGGTGGAACTCATAAACAAAGACATTGGTTACCTCCAAACTCTGGATCCCACCCAATTCGGGTTTGTGAAAGGCAGATCATGCCTCCTGAATTGATTGACTTCTTTGAGGCAGTCACCAAAGCTGTAGATGAGGGTAAGGTGGTTCACACAGCCTATCTTGACCTCGCCAAGGCTTTCAACACCATTCCCCATTCCAGAATTATAGCTAAACTCATTAAACTAGGTATAAATCTCTATGTCACAAGATGGGTTGCCAACTGGCTCACTAACAGAATCCACACTGTAAAAGTTGCAGACTCCAAATCTGACCTCAAACTAGTGACAAGTGGAGTACCACAGGGTTCAGTCCTGGGACCTCTCCTGTTTGGTATCTACTTCTCTGAAGTACAGGCTAACACAGTAGGACTCTGGCTAATGAAGTTCTCAGATGACTGCAAACTAGGAGCCATAGTCAAGTCCCCAAATGATGTGGACATCCTACAGAAGGGCTTCGCTGAGACAGATGCCTGGTGTCAGAGCCATGGCCTCAAGCTCAATGCCAAAAAGTGCAGTGTCATCCCCTTTGGTAAAAACTTTGTACCCATGAACTACCACATAGACAGCAATCTACTTAACACCGAATGTGTGATGAGACCTTGGGACCCAGGTGGACAGTAGTCTCTCCTTTGATAGTCACATTGCCACAGTAGTCAGGAAGTCATTCTATGTGGCACACCTCATCATAAAAGGGTTCTCATCCAGGAAAAAAGAGGTCATTGTTCCCCTCTACTCGACATTCATTAGACCCATTATAGAGTACAAAGCCCCTTTTGGAATGTACCTCACAAGACATTTGCAGCAGCTGGAAAGGCCACAGAAGTACCTCACAAAGAGGATTACTGGCCTCAAACAAATGCCCTACACTGACCATCTCAAACAACTCCAGCTTTATTCCGTAGCATACCGCCTACTCCGAGGTGATCTCTGCCTAACATATAAAGCTATGGCAAACCCAGAGCTGTTGGACATGCTACACCTAAAGAAATCCCAATCCCTCTGAGCTACATGCTCTACAGACCTAAACCTTGTCACCACAATAAACAGGACATGCTGGAGGGATAGATTCCTGTCCCAGAGACTTCCCATACTCTAGAACAGGCTACCCATCTATGTCAAGCAAAGTTCTTCATTAGCACTCTTCAAGAAAAATCTTGATGAGTGGATGAGAAATTGGAAATACACCCCCGGGATCACTTCTGTGTCTCTGCTCAACAGTGGCACAGGAAAATAACTTTCTTGGGTGGCATAAGCCAGGGAACCTTGTTGGCTAGGCTTACTTAGGCCCTTGGGCCGAAAGCCTAGTACCTGCCTATGAACCTATGAACATGATATACCAAATGGCAGTCTCAAAAATGTGATTCTGCACAAAGGAGTATTAAAATGCAAAACTTTAACCTAGTGTCATCAGGTATTATTTGTAAAAAGCTTTGATTTGTAGCTAAAACTTAAACATATTTAGCTCTCAACCTGCCTGAGATAAGAAATTTATAGTCTGCAGTGGGTAATATCTCTTCTAATCAGTTTATTATAATTGTGTAGATGCATGCAAGTCCTTGTTTTATCAAGCTTTTTATAACATTCTTTCTGTTAACCCATACTGCTAGTTCAAATTTCCTGACAGCAACACTTAAGAGACTTCAGTCTGCTTAACAATGATGCATTGAGCTTAAGAGAATTTAGTCTGCTTAACAATGATGCCTATATATTCCATTCTGTTGGTTTTGCTGAACATTCTGTCAGACTTATGGGAACTTTTCTCAACATAATACTTTACTTCATATTGCTCAGGATTCAAACTGAAACTCAATCACAGTGCAATAGTTAATGTTTTCCTATGAAACTATTTGCCTTTCTTGACAGTGCTTTGACACTTCATTTCACATTGTATATTATTATCGATGTTGATGTTGTATAACCTCAGAAAATACCTTTTGTGTATACTGTTTACTTTGTTGCCTCCTGTTCTGCATCCTTTAGGCATAAACTGAACTTAACTTCAGAAATATTCAATTTATATGTCTTCATTTTAACAGCAATGTCATTTAAGGAAGCTAAATGCTTTCAAGGAATTATATTTGTCTGTCATAACTACTGTATTTTAGTTTAACCATTTGAAATGTTGGGACCAACTACAGTGAGTCCCGAAACATGGAGACTGAATTGTGAAAAAAAAAAAACAGACTGACATATACCCAGTCCAAGATTGTCATTACCAGAATATTTCCTTTTCTCTGAGGTATGGCAATCTCAGAGATGGTTTATATAAGTTCAGAGGTTGTGGATGTCCCCAACATCGAAGGGTGCAGGGGGGCTTGCCTCCTGCAAAGAAGAAGTTTAAAATAAAAGAGCAATGTTCATGATTCACATTTCTCTTGATTTTTCCATATTTTTTTTCAGTCTGTTGGCAGTTTACATTTCAAGTGCTGACAGTTCAATAGGAAGTCATATTTTAGCACTTCAAATCTTATTATCTATGCCAACCATTTTACAAGCAATGTGAACACATACATTAAGCCGATTAACAGCATTTTTTTGTATATTCACATTTGTACAGCAACATAATCTGTTCTAAAGACTTAGTTTATGTTGAGACTGTGTAAGCAGGCAGCATAAAACAGTACAAAGAGAACTAAATTCCCTTTTATAAACGCAACTTCAGAAATAATGTTACATTCAGCTTCTGTATCAATTCATTTTTTTTAATTGAAGTTTTAATATTTCAGAGCTTCAGGCTTTATCATTGATATTAGCAGCACATTGTGGTAATTATGCAATTGTTTGCATTTATCGTTGATATTAACAGCACATTGTGGTAATAATACAATTGCAACCATAGAATTTAAGCTTTTATCCTTCTTCACTTGCGTCTTATAGATCTTAAATTTGTGTTTTATTTCTGTATTTACTTGTGTTGGCAAATGATTTAAACTTCCATTAAGTTTCTATTCTTGATTCTCAGTTTTATAAAGCCTTTTCTTATGCTTTTGGCCACATGTAGAATTTATTCTGTAACTGCATGTTTATTTCTGCCCTCCAAATTGGATTTACTTGTGGTGCCATTTTATTTAATGTAAAAGCACCAGAATTCATTTTAGCAGTTTAATCAGTCAACAACTTTATTCTACACACCTTTCAACTCTTCCATGCAGCTTTTTTTTTCAAATTAGTCAGTTCACTGACCCTGCACACATCAAATGATTTTTCTAATAGTTCAGTATTTTATTAATAAGTCATGTGATCACAAAATTCACAGTCTATTGCTCTGTTCTTGAGCACAGATACTTAAGCATCAACAACTCTGCTGAGTTTCTTGCTTCCTAGTAAAAAAAAAAAAAAAAAAAAAAACGTTTTGACATAAGGAAGGTTTATTTTCTTTGTCGTGCAGTGCACCTGGAATGCAATTTTTATTACTGCTAAATTGCCTTCTTCTCTCGTAACACGTGGAAATTAAGTTTACTAGAAGTTTTTTATTGAGTCTACAATCCTGCTTACAGTTGAAATCCACTAAAACTTTTGACTGCATATTCTCAATAGACAATTTACTAAGAGGCTGTAAGAACACTAGTGGCTGAAGAGTAGACGTGGCAGAATCATAGGTAAGCAGTAGGCTAGCTGCCCTTGTGGGCCTTTTTATACCTAGCCCGTTTCCCTTTTTATGCTTAAATTAACCAATCTCATTTGATTAGAGATTGACTTTATCCACCCCATTTTTGATAATTATATATTACAGCTAATGAGAATGACTGGGATCATACCATAGATAATCTGAGGGATTCTTGCCTCTGTGCATTAGCAGTACAAGGGGCAGTCCTGGAGTAAAGTTACCATTGCATTCGAATATGGAGAGGAATGAGCTTTGTTTTATGTTGTTGTGGATCTGTTCCAGAGCAGTGCTGTCCTCTTTGAGATATACCTGCCCGTCCAAACTGTTCTGTTGATGTTGCAGAAGAGGTTTGAATACCTAAACTGAGTATTTCTGATATCATTTGACTTGCTGATAAATAAACCCATCAGTATTGGGTCAGACGATGTCTTATGTACCAGACATATGTCACCTGTTAGCTGTCTATAGGATACCAAGTATAATGACAGTGCTTTGTGGCATTCCATGTAGGACATGTTGTTTAGGGCATTCTTTTAATAAGATATCTCTGTGGGCATTCCAGTCATTGCATATGTCTATGACACATGTGTCTAATGAGTCATATCTTTATTCTCTATACCCCATACCACAACACTTATCCTACACAACAGTTTGTCATAGTGAATAAGTATCTAGGCAGTACTTCACTATATTTATAATTAGCAACTAGATCTAAAGATAAATAAAACAATAGAAGATAATATAAAAAATTTAACATATAGCTTTATAATATTATATTATATTATATGTTATGCTATGTTATATTATATTATAACAATGAAGAGCGTCTGAGCCTTTGCATTATTATAATTGGCTGCATATCTGTAAGAATGGTGGCTGGTAGTGATGTCTGATGCATCTGTTGCTTGTCTTCAGAATTACTCTTTCACTTTATAAACTGCTTCGGAACCAAAGGAGTCTTTCTGATGCATCGTAATGTTTTTGCTGCTTATGTTCACATGATTGTAGATTTCACACAGCATGTATACCCACATACTGCTTAAAGAGATTACGTTACTGTCACTGTGTTCATGTCATTTTAATTATATCACTGATATGATAAAACAAAATTAAATGATTGTTAAATAAATCTTGCCACATTTGCTAGTACAGTTCATGTAACAATGCACTGGACTGACACGTAGCAGTGTGCTTTAGAGGGAACTGTTTGTAAAATAATAGTTACTTTAATTAAAGAACACAGTTTCACTGAATGAGGTAAAAACTGCTCTAAATATATTCCTTGGTACTGATGTACTCTTTAAAGATTCAGCAGTTCTTACACTATACAACATTGTTCTTAAGTGGGCAGTGTTGCATAGTCTGTCATAACATTACATAATTTTAATTTGAATTTTTATTTCACAGGATTATGTACATTTGGAATAGTTTGGAATGATCAGCTATAGTGTGTTGCATCCCATATTTTTTTAATTTAATTTTCTGTTGAGATAGACATGATGCTTTATGGAAACAGGTAAAGTGCATTTAAATGTTAGTCTGAGGTACTGCAAAATACTATATAGTTGTGATATCAAGGACAGTTTTTCATGCATTGTTCTCTAATGGAACAGAAAATAGAATGCTCCTTTCTGTTCATTTACCAATGTAGAACTGTTTTATATTCCAGATGCTAGTAAAGCAGCATTCTCTGCCTCTCCTAGCTCATGTTTTCTGGCAAGCAGAAGTAAAAGTGGTTCGCTTTCAACTGAGACAGCAGTTAAAAATGAGTTACCTTCAGTTCAAGCTTACCATTTGAATGAAAAGTCACACATAAATCCTGCATGCGAGGATGCTTTCTCCAGTGGAACTACAAATGATGTACAGCTCACAGGTATGGATTTGCCTTGGAAAGGGCAAATGAACAGAGTAGAATGTTATTTTTTATTTTTATTTATTTTTATTTTATTTTACATTTGTTAACCGGGAAAAATCCAACTGGACCAGGTCCATTTTCAGTGGATGCCCGGGGAGAAAAGCTTCACAATTAACATATAGTAAAGTACTTATGACACAGGTAAAACGTTCATGAAAAAAACAGGTCAATTATAAGTACACACATGCAAATACTTGTTCACAATAATTCAACTGTGATTGGTAAAGGACCAAGACTTTTGATAAAGAGTTATATATAAAGTACAGGTTACCTGACAGAGATAATGCTAGTCTTTGAATAACAGTTATATAAAATTTGCATTTTACATTTTGCGTCTATTAAGGAACAGAGATGGAAAATATTATAACCTTAGCATCCAGATTATAAGGAGGAAAGTTAGATCTATGAGAAAGTAAGAGCCTATAGTTTGAGTAGTAAAGAGAAAAGAGAAGAAGTATTTCAGTTATTATGTAAGCAGTCATAGCATTCATGGTCAGCACTGGATATGTGACACTGCCTGGTGATTTACAGAGTTTTTAACTTACAAGTAAGTGAGATTTGGCTTTTCAAAGTTCCAGTGCTCTGCACTGTCCACATAGGGTAACAGTGCAAAAATTACTGAATTAAAAGACAAATTAACAAAAAATATATATATAAAGATGAATTGAACAGTTCCTTCATCTGGCAATGATTATAGAAAGTGAAGAACAGTATGAAGTCAAAGCTCCACAGTCAGTAACCTAATATTATAAAATGTAATGAAGCTAAGCATTTTTATGAATGGCACAGGATATATCAGAAAAGATATGCTTAAGATGTATGTGTTTTAGTTATTTATTTGCATTGCTTCAGAATGTATTTAACTGCCTTCAGTTTTCAGTTTGCCTAAGTAACTGGTTTCCCAGCATTTTCTGCTGTTTACTTGATATTAGATATTTTGCATGATTTCTAATTTTTTATTTATTATGTAAGAACTGCCAGAAATTTCTGCATTCTTGTCAATTCTAAGATCAGACTGTATTTTTCCAGAGCATTAACAAAAGCACATTCTTCATCCTGGGTATGATTTTATCAAACAGCCTGGGCAAGCGTGAGAGATATGCTTGATACAGAGGACAAGAGACAACTACTATCCATAAACAGCATGTTATGTATGCATAAGAAGTGGAATCAGCACAGAAACAGTTTTTGGTTAGTTTGATTCTCACTGTTAGTTTATTGTTAGTGACCAGTTGAAGATTTGCTTACTGTGCCAAACTAATAACTATTTTCAACACTAGGGATCTACTGAACACAGACAGTGATTTAGAAAAATACTGCTGCAAGCACCGTCTGGACAATGCCACTGTGACCAGTAATGTGACTGAGATATTCTGTGATTCAGAGACATGATACAAGCTGCACTGAACCATCTCATTAGTGGCTTATTATCATATGTCTGAGTCGAGCAAAAGGGCAGCTGACTGAAGTGGGCTAGTGCTCCCTTCCAGCCCAATCAATGTAGATGAACAGACACCCACTAAAACACACCTGCATTTATGCACACACACACACACACACACACACACACACACACACACACACACACACACACACACACACACACACACACACATCTCGACAGCTACACGAACACACAGATTTGTCATACTTAACTGCTGCGGCATTAACAGTGCCACTGCTGTGATAGAGGTCAATAGGTACATGTTGTCAAAAGATGAACATTTTTTTTGTTTCCCTACCCCAACATTACCTATTCTTTGAATCATTCTAGCATTCTACTCTGATGTCAGAAAAATTTCTATGGAAGAGCACTTCATTAATTTGTATTAACAGCATCCCAAGCCTTGTACACTTGCATGCAGCTTTCTCCAGAGAAACAGCAGTAGTGCTACTGGCTGGTGCCGCTCTATTGGTTAGCAGTACAGCAGTGTCTAACTTGCTTAGACATAACACACTGAGATTCCTGAGGAGACCAGAATTACAAAGTGCATTGCACATCTTTAAATCTCGCAAATAATTTTCTTTGCTTAGGTGACTTAAATAGCAGACTGCTATTAGACAATGATAACACATCTAGTGCTTTTTATGTACTGGTCAAATGCAGTCAATAACCGAACAGTGCAGAATATGTGACAGCTGGTCAGTTGAGAGAAACATGAAATGATGTAGGTAGATGTACATGCAGTGCATGTAACACCAAGATTGCACTCCAAAATCAGAAAAAGAAAAACTTGCCAAATATTTCCCTAGCATGAGACCCAACAGGTCTGAGCAAGGGGTGCTTAATAAAATCCTGTTAAGGATATCCTATGCACTGTTAAGATTGGATCTTGCAATAGGGACAGTACTGTCTGGCAAAGAACAGTGGGAGAAAGTAAAATAGCTTTGAAAGGTTGTTATACCTTCACTCTGCTAAAGGTGTAAACAAAACCATGTGACAGATCAAGGTATTTAAACATTTTTAAAAGCTGTTTTGCCTTTTGCCAGAGGAGCATTTTTTTCTCTACCTACTACACATTTTTGCTTGCCCATGATGTTGCCTAATATTTTTGCTGTGTTCCTCATAAAAGTTTTAATTTTCTGATAATTTATTGTGGATCGCAATCAGTCAGTAGAGACAAATGTCAGAGTTTCATATTTCGTATTATTCATAAAATACATGTTGATATAAAACATGCTGTTCTATAAACTTTTGAAGTGAACTATGGCAATATTTAAAAGCTGTCAATGATTTGATCCTCTGTCCCACCATTATTTTTGGATTTGTCCAGAATTTTTAAGCAAAGCTGTTGAGAAGTATGCTATTGTTGGATTGAGAGAGTTCATTAAGTGCTTTAATGGCTTTCAGAGATGGTATAACATATGCACTCGTTCTTTTCTGTAAAGAACTCTTCATGTATAAAAAGTGGAACAACATTAACCCCCTCCACCTTTGTTAATGACTGTGACCACTAAAACTGATATAACTAAAGCATTTTCAACCATTTACTTCCCCCAAAATGAATAACAGGAACCTTCATCCTCTGTTTTATATTGTGTACCCTCTTATACAGCAACTTTTCACTTCTCTGAAATTTCATTAAAACAGACCAAGTCCCTACTACTCAGACTTAACAGTTGGGGATCAGAATCCAGCAAATATCATCCCACCTTCCAAAGGCCAACAGCTGAAAAAAATCAATAAACCCCTTACTCATATATTCAGTCTCTCTGTGTCTCACCAGCATTCAGACATCATCATCAATCCCCTTTTTCCCATTTTTCATGGGGTCGGGGTGGTGTGTCAACTGTCACCATCTTTTTTGATTCAGTACTACTCTCCTGCCTTTTTCTGCCAGTCATGCCTGTCGCAGGTCTTCTCACATACAGTATATCATTTCTTTTTCTGGATGCCCTTGTTTCCTCTTGCCTTCTTCCTGTCTGTCCCAAATCTTCTTCACCAGACTGTCATTTGCTTTTCTGCACAAGTGTCCAAACCACTGTAATCTGTTTTATTTGACCTACTCTACAACTGCAGCTACTATGGCTTCTGCACTGATGTTCTCATTTCTTCATCTGTCAAAAAGGGTGCATCCTACCACCTGCCTAAGGCACTTCATCTACATCACCTCTAGCTTCCTCAGTTGCTGTGCTTTTACTGCTTAGGTTTCTGTGCCATACGGTAGTACTGATCACACCACTGTTTTGTACACCTTACTGTTCAGCTTCTTTGGCATTCTTCGGGCATACACTACACCTGCCAATTTTTACCAATTGGATGTAGCCCTCTGATTATTGCCTTGACCTCCTCATTTAGACTTTGCTTCTCCTCAACCACCCCTCTCAGATACATGAAGCTGTTAACCTGTTCCACTATGTTCCCTTCTATCTGTATTTTCAGCTTCTTTTGATTTCCTGCATTTGCTGCCATTACAGCTGTCTTATCTGTACGCAGTACTCACTTTCATTCTTTGTGATTTCAGTTTTGCATTCCATTCCCCTAACCTTTGCTGAAATCTTGCTCAGAGTCTGCCAGTAATGCCACATCTGCATACAGAAACTCTGTTGATCTGTCCCCTTCGATTTGTTTGTTGATGTAGGCCATCACCAGTATGAACAGCAGTAAGCCCAGAGTTGAATCCTGATGTGCACCCACTCCCACTGGGAACACCTCTGTGAGACCAAACAGTATTTGTACATGAGTAATTGGGCCCTTGTACAAAGCCTGCAGTAATTCTACCAATGATTCTGGGACTTCAAACCAGCACAGGACTGCTAGATCAGCTTTCTTGAAACCTAGTCATATGCTTTCATCAAGTCTAGGATTGCCCAGTTGGACTGTTTCGTCATCACAAGCTTCTTCTAAACTGTCTGTCTTACTGCAAACATCAGGTCAGTTGTGTTGCATTCTGATCTGAATATGAATCTGAACTGCTAATCTCCCATCTTACTTTCTGCTACTCTGCATATTTATCAGTCACCGTCTCCAGAACTTTCATGCAGTGTGATAGGAGTTGGATACCTCTATACTGCCTGCAGTTGTGAATGCCCCCTTTGTTCTTGTACACTGGTACTAGTATTCCTGTTATCTAGCCATCTGAGATATGCCTTTCTCTCCACACTGCTATGAGTACCCTCAGGAGCCATTTCTCCCCTATCTGCTGTGACCTCATCTGATCCTGCTGCTTTCCCTGATTTCATTTCCTTAATACTGTTCTTACTTCTTCTAGTGTGGGCTACTTTGTCTGGGGTTGTGCAGCTTCTGTAGGGATTTCTTCATTCAGAAGCTGCTGAAAGTAATATTTCCATCTGTCTTTGATTTCTGGTGGATTGGTGAACAGGTTATTACTGGCATCCCTTGCTATAGTGAGTAGGTTATTACTGGCATCCCTTGCTAAGGTTGTCTGACTGTCTTCTTTATCTTTCTGTCTTTGTGTGATTTGCATCATCTACAGAGTCTCTTTCCAGATGCTGCTAGAGTGCCTGTAGTGCCCTGTTGTTTGATACTGCAACTCTTCTCTTAGCCTATTTGTTTTCCTTATTTGCCAGGTCCATCTTCATATCTCCCACTTTTTCCTGCATTTCTTTCTTTTGATAACTTCTGGACTACTGCATTTTATCACCAGCTTTCCTTATGTACCTTATTTCCATACCTGGCTTGGCCACATACCTGTTCTACAATCTTCACACATGCTGTTTTGAGGTGCTGCCATTCTTCTTCAACTCCACCTATTTCCTCATTTTTCTGAAGTGCTAGAGCACTTAGTAATTCCTTGAACTCTTGTGCTTTCTCTGCAGTTAAATTCAAGGTCTTCTGTCTAGTCTCTGTTGATCTTAGAGCTTTCTCTGACCACTGCTTGCAGCTAATTGTGGCAACCAGTGGTTTATACTGTTGGCCAACTGCTTCACTGGGGATGACTTTGCAATCACTGATTCTACCCCAGCGCCCTTGCCTTACTATTGGGAATTCTACCTGAGTTGCATGTTGGCCACTCTTGCATGTGATCGTATGACTGTCTATGTTAATGAACTATGTGTTGGGCACCATCAAGCCATTTGCAAGACAGAAGTTGTTCTGTATGTTCCAGTATGTGCATTCAGGTCACCCATTATCAACACCTGCTTTATCTAGGTAGGTCCTGCAACTGCTGTCTGAATGAGCTCTTTTCCTTATTATCACAACCCTGTTGTGGGGCTTAGGCTGAGATTATCAACACTACCCTACTCTTACAGTGGAGTCTGATTGCCACAAGTCTGTCACTAATTCTGATGACATACCTTAGTGTCTTCTGTAGACTTCCCTCACCACAGTTCCCACACCATTTCCAGTTTGTCATCTTTCTGTGTAGAAGACTCTGCACCACAAGCCAAGTGGCTTTTCTGCACTTCCTATCCTTCTGGTCTCCTGAATTCTTAAGATGTACAGACTTCTCCTTCCCATCATGTCATCCACTTCCAAGTTCCGTCCTATCAGTGAATCGACATCGGGTGCAGCAATTCTTAGTTCATGTTTGGCAGGTTGATGGGTTTTAAGTCCAGCTTTTACTCACTGGACACTGGCTGCTAGGAATTACAGCAGGCCCACACTGGCCAGTTGTGGCACATACTCCCCTCAAACTGTTAGCATGGGTTTCTGGTATAGATCAGAGTAGGCTAGGTCCTCACCCCACTTATCACTAGTAAATGCCCATGCTTATTTGGCAACAATAGTCTGCACAACCAAGTCATCTAGAGCCAATTTTTACACTGTTAATTTGTTAAATCTAACATGGCATGCAGTTCTTGATCCATGTTCTTGTATCTTGAGGATACTGTGCACCATTGTCGATGCCCAAAATGGTCAATCTATACAACTCTTCCCCTTATAGGGCTCCATGTAGAGTCTGTATTGCTGACCACAGCTCCATTCTTCTGTAAATTTGAGGAGGAAACACTCAGAATGTTTTTGGGTAGTGGTAGGAACCTCGTATACCCAAGGATAACATGCAAACTTCATATAGGCATTGGCCAGAGGTTAGGATCAAACGTTGTATTTTGTTCATGGGAGGTGAAGACCTTAACCATTATTCTAACTGGTTCTTTTTAACAAAAGTGCTTCAAACATTCTCTTATAATCCCACTACCTAAAGTCAGTTCTCCTAATGGACTGACCCATTACTAACCTGTGGCCTTTTACAACTACTTGATCACATTAACAGCTATGGCCTTTTATATTAGGCAGAGTGTGGCTTTCACAATGCCTTAGTGCCATCATTGCCCTTGTAATGGTCACTGACACTATTTATTGCAACCTGAATGAGGGACTCATTACTGCATATCTCTGTTAACATGACAAGGGCTTTTGAAACAGACAACCATAGCCTTCTTTTCAATAAAGTCAAGACTTAACTTTGGAGGTAACATTATTTGCTGGTTTCACAACTATCTAAAAGACAGAACCTTCCAAGTCCATAGTAGCATGTCATACTCTACTGCAGTTACACTTAATACTGGTGTACCACAAGGTTCTGTACTAGGTCCTGTAATCTTCTCCCTCAGTGTCAATGATCTCCCCCTAGAAATACCAAGTCTTAAATTAATAATGTATGCAGATGGCTTGCTGCTCCTGTAGTCCTGTACTAACCACTATGACTTGCAAACCAATTCACAGGACAACTTTATAAAATTATGCACCTGGTCCATGTCTAGCAAGCTTTTAATTAACCCTAAGGCCAACCTGTAACCAAATGGGATAGGTCATTTTGACGACAAAATGGGAAAGTGGCTAGGCTTAAAATGCCCTGCAAAGACATCTAGCCTAGCACTTATCCATGAACCTATAAGAAAACTAATGTCATGGTCTTCACCTCAGCCAAGAAATTACTCTCTGTGCTTCCTCTTCTCTTAACAGATCTTAACTGGAAAATTTTATTTGTTTATCTTTTTATTGACCATGTTAGTCTCACTAGGCTAGCAGACCTGAGGTGGTATTTATAGTACTAGGAGAAATTTGTCCAGGTAATCAGGAAACTTCCCCTACTCTTTTCAATAGGTGCAGTGGGATCTTTTACATCCACTTGAGCAACCACCAACTCACGCAGATGAAACCTCAGTTTAACATTTCATCTAAAGGACAGTAAACTCAGCAGTGCAGCACTACAAGACTGTGTTCTGAAGAAGTCCTATTACCTGTGGGCGAAAGCGCTCAACTTGTGTTATTGTAAATAAAGCCTTTCTGCGGCACTTGACTCTGAAGACTTCTTCCTTTTCTTTTGTTACTGGTTGGTGCTTGTGGTTTTACTAGCAGTGCAGCACCCCAACCCCTTTATGATGCACTGCAATGTCAGCAATCAATCTAACTGGTGTGAGAATAGAACCCATAGCCTTATGCACCAAAGGTGAGTGCTCTACGTGTCATGTCACTGACACTTTATGATGCCAATCATGATACCTAATGCCACTGAACTGAGGTACTTATACTTCATACTTGACCCTACTTTCTCCTTCACCACAAATACAGGGGTCTATATTAGATCACCGACCACTTAAAGAAGTGAACAGTGATTAAGTGACCCTATGTAAGCGAAAGCTTACAATCTTGAACTGTCAGAACAGCAATTTTTTTCCTAGGGAAAAAAATTGCTGTTCCAAAACACATACACACAACACAAGCACACCAAACAAACAGCAATCCACACACATAGACCTAAAATCTTACACATAACCCTACACTAAACTATACACAAACCACTAACTATCCACTTACCTTAACCCAAACCCTAACCCTAAGGTCCGTCACTATCGCACACACACCTCACCCTCTCCCTAACCCTAACTCACCTAACCTGTCCTAACCCTCACGTACACACAATTGCACACATACCTAACCCGCACCCTAACCCTAACTCACCTAACCCTCCCTAACCCTCACATCCACACAATTGCACACTTACCTAAACCTGACCCATAACTTTCCACCACAGCACTGAAAATACCAAAGCAACAGAAACGAACAACCGAATTCTTTCCCTAGGAAAAAATTTGGGTTTATGTTACTTTGATATTTTAAGTTTTCGCTCCGTAGGGTTCGATATTAGAACATTCGAAGGTTTGAAACCACAATGTTGTAATATAGACCCAAATACAGATATCCCCTGTGAAGTCCCTACTAGCAACCCCCTCAACTATTAGCAGGAAGCAGGTCATTTTGTCACTCTCTAGGCCAAAGACACAGCCTCAGTATGCTGAGATGGTATCCCAGGTTGCCTCTTAAATAGCTTGAAACATGACCTGTCAGGACCACTTAGTCACTTTTTAACTATAGCTTCAAAACAGGCTAGGTGCCACATGAAAAGAGGACTGAAATGGTTATCTCCCTTCACAAGGGTGTACTATCAGTCAACCCCAGAAACTACAGATCCATTAGTCTGACTAGTCTAATATGCAAAGCCATGAAATTAATTATGTCAGTTTTTATTCATTTATTTATTTAACATTTGTTTATCAGGGAAGTCCGACTGCGCAAGTTGCTCATTTTCAGTGGAGGCCCATGGAGAAAAGGTCCACACAGAAACAACATAACAATAAGTAATGTAAACATTATGTATTTTAAACATTAATGAAACAATCAGAGAAAATAAAATCACACAGTAAGTACATATTATCACAGTTCAAGTTAATAAAAAGCTCACAGGATCGTACAGCAATACATATTTTGACAGTTACAGTTAATAATGAAAACCCATTTGAGACAGTAGACTTTTTGCACGGTTTAGTATACTGTGGCACTATATCTCAGAAATGCCTGCTTGGTACTGCACATTGCTTTGCTTAATGTTGCTATACTTATAATCTTTATACTCCCATAAGTTCAGTAAGCAAAAGAGATACAGGGAAAGTGAAGAGTGGGAAGTGAGGGTGGAAAGGGTGAGGTGAGGATGGGTGAAACAGGTTAAGCCTGGTAAAATGATCAGCAAAGACATTGGCAACCTACAGACACTAGACCCATCCCAGTTTGGTTTTGTCAAAGGAAGGTCATACATACTTAACCTGGTAGACTATTTTGAGAGGGTCACCAAGGCAATGGCTGAGGGAAAAATGGTGCATACAACCTACCCAGACCTTGCTAAGGATTTCAGTACAATACCCCATTTAGGTATTGTTGACAAACTTACTGAAATCAATATCTGACTCACTGGATTGCCAAATGGCTCTCAGATAGGACCTAAAACATTAGAATTGATGAGACCACATCCTTCAAGAGGCCTGTTGCCAGCAGAGTACCTCCAGACTCAGTGTTAGGCATGCTCTTGTTTGACATCTACTTCTCGGTGTCAAGGCTTATATCAAAGGCTTCTGGCTCACCATGTTTGCAGACAACTGCAAATTGGGAGATATAATAGGGTCTAACACAAGCATATGACTGGCCCCAAAGCTGTCCATTAAAAATCAATGCTAATAACTGCATTATAGTGCATTTTGGGAAAATATCCACCCAGACTGATTACTCCACCAGTAAGGCACCACTAAGAGCTAACCTTTTGTTAGGGATCTGAGAACATATGTAGACAGTAATCTAGCTTGCCTTTGTCCAGCTTTAACCAGACACCCTTAGGAACACCGGTTGAACTTGGCTAGGCTTGTAAGGGCCCTGGGGCCATTAGCCTAGTAACCTCCTATCCTCCTATGACATGTAGCCAAAATAGTAAGAAAATCATTCAGTGTCACCTAACTTATAAGTACGGGTATGGCATCCAAGTCCACAGAAGTTATAGTGTCACTTTATTCTGCCCTTATCAAAGCCATCATTGAGTACAATGCCCTCTTTGGCATGTACCTAATCAGGTATAAGAGCAATTGGAACAATCAAAAATTCACTCCCGGTCTGACCCCCATGTCTCTGATAAAAAGAGGCAGATGTTAAATATTCCTTAACTAACACTTCCCCTCTAAACCTTTAGTAACCTCCTAAGTAATATACCCCTCCAAATAGACACCCATGTTACATGGGAACACAGTTTGGTTGGGTTGTGCAGCTAAACTTACAAAGGCACTGGTAGTCATTATCCTAGTATATACTTATCAGCTTATGCACCTATAAAGTCCTTGCTCAATTAAAACTGTTATACAGGATCAGACACTTCTGTCATCCACTGTTCATAGGCCCATTGCCAAAAATATTTTAATATCCAAATTAAAACATGACCTTTATTTTCTCATTATGCTGACTTCCCACAATACACACAGAGTACAGACTATTGACAGTAACATTTGCAAATGCATTCTGTCAGCATATCCCTGCCTGGTGCACCTTTGCAATGTTAAACAATTACAGACATCTTTTAGTGTCCCATAAGACCATTTGTCTTTTAAGAATTGTAATTTATAAGGGTCACTGCCCCCCCTCCCCCAGGAGTTTTTACAAGACAACCCTCATGAACTCAGAAGTACCCATGGCAGCAGTTTTTTTCTGGTACACCCACTGTGTAAAACTGATGTAGATGAGAGAGCCTTCTCTAGATTGGGACATGCTACCTGGAACCAACTACCTACTGACATCAGAAACCCAGAAACCATTAAAAGCTTCAAAAATGCACTTCAAATGCATCCCTTTACATAATGTATTCACAGGTACTTACTGACAGTGGTTAGGTAACCCCCCCCCCCATATCGTAAATGATAAAATATGTTTAAGAAACTTTTATCAGCCTCATAAAGTTTTGTTTTATGTGTATTTGTATTAGCTGCTTTGCTCTTGCTTGCCCATAGTACACCTTCGTGCATCACCACACAGAGGGAGTAACTCTTGGTGGTTATAGATGCAAAAGCACCAACAGAAGTTTTTTCCCTTAGAAGTCGCTTCTATCTAGCACAGCAGTTCTTGAATAGCTTTCAGCTGTTCAGTAAACCACCAAGCAGAGATATTACCACTTACCTATCAACATCAGACTCTCCTTATCTGCTGAGATACCAGGTTCAAACCTTGCATTATGCACTGTCAGTTTCCCGCTGTTTATCCTGTCATCCTGGTGGACATGGGGTTTTTGAGGCAGTGTAGCAACTGCCTCATGTAGACTGACATCCCCTTACTCTTAAATCACTCAAATGCAATTTGCAAGAGATTCTCCTACAATACGAATCTGGAATCACTGCTGTCTCATGCCCAGAACAGCAATACTAAACAGGTTGTCAGCTCACACACCATGACTCCTACCCATAATATGCACTCAACACATTTATATGCAGAAGAACTCTCTAGAAACCTACCTAAACACCAGAGATCTCCAAAACACAAACATGCTGCACCTAACACAACACCCAAAGCACCCGATACACATTAAAACGCTAGCACCTGTGTCTCATGAAATAAGTACTTAAGGCAACACACAACTCTTCCAAATATTTTAGTTGTAGGTGACTATATAGTGAGACATACAGACACCCCACTCACCAGGTTGAATAAAGAGTAGGTTACGGTCAGCTGCCTGTCTGGTGCAAGGATTCACCAGATTACACATGCACTCAAGTCTGTCAACAACAAGTACTGTTATGACTCCATCATAGTTCATGTTGGTGTGAATGACTTGAGACATACCTCTCTTCACTATATGCAGAGAGACATGATTGAGCTCTCTGAATATGTGTCCCAGGTGGGTAGGTCCCTAGCTTTGAGCAGCTTTTTACCCTCACCTAGGATGATACCACAATATAAACAGAAAATGATTGACTTCAATAATTGGCTTAGTTTCTGGTGTCATTCTAAGGGATCCAGTTACTGTCAGCCTGGGATGGCATGGTGGATAGACCAAGCTGCTTGCCCAGAGAGGGTCTTCACCTGGCACCTCTAGGCTTTCATTTGCTGACAAAGGCACTTACCTCCTCCATAATGCCTTTTTTAGACAAGGTCATGACAACAAAATGCCTGCCTTGATAATATCAAACACAAAGATACTAAAGGTCATCCTGCTAAATGCTAGGAGTTTAAATTAGAAACTGCAGTCTCTGGAAGTGCTCATCTCCATGGAAGATGTTGATGTCTGTGCAGTCACAGAAACCTGACTCAAGACCACAGAAAGTACCTTGGCCTTGCAAGGCTACAATACCTTCCACACTTTCAGACTGCAAATTGAAGGTGTGAGAACCAAAGGAGGTGGAGTATCTATCTTCATTAAAGATAGTTGTACGTCTTGACTGATTAGACAAGAAAATTCTGTGGAGCTACTCCAAGTCCAGATTACCAAGGATCATCATCAGTTACAGGTTCCCCTCCATGAACCAACATGCCCACACAGCTTATTTAGCCTTACTTGGGACAATTAAGTTACAAACAAACACCCTAATTATGGGTGACTTCAACTATCCTTCTATTAACTGAGAAACATATATGATCCCAAACTCACTCGCACAAAAGTTCATGGACTTTGTTAATGGAAATACCCTGGAACAAATAGTGCACCACCCCACATGGGGCTCCAATGTTTTAGACCTGGTCCTCACCAATATGAGTGACTGATGCAATGCCTCACGTGTAGGACTGCACTTGTTAAATGCAATCATAAATCTGTCATTTTTGAAGCTGCAACAGCACTAAAACTCCCCAAAGGAGAAGTTGGGCTGAAAAACTTCACCAAAGCTAACTATACCCTCCTAAGGGAAGGTATAATGGACTTCCAAGCTCCAGTTTCCACAGATGGCATTGACAGTTATACTAAGGTATACACTGATGCCCTGTATAAACATCTACACAAATGTATAGACACAGCCCTTCCTGCAGGATTAAAGCAGGATCCTCAATAAAAAGTAGACCATCCCAGTGGATGTCTAGCATTAATAAATTATACAATAATTGAAAGAAGCTGCTGTCTAAAAATACAAAATTGAGATCCCAAAACTGGAAGAGCACCATCCTTAGCCTAAACAAGAAAATAAGACAACTCATAAAATTTTCAAAGAGCAACTATGAGAAAAATTTAGCAACCATAGCCAAGGATAACCATAAGGCTTTCTTCAGCTACGTCTGTAACCTAAAAGGTAGGACTCAAATGTGTGCTGAACTAATTGTGGATGGCATTACACACACTGACCCTGTGGAAATTGAAAACCTGCTAGCAGAGAGATTTGGCAAAAATTTCATGCCCTCTATCCCCCAAGCATACCAAAAACCATGTCTTCATCATTTCCTCCTGTTCCCTGCATCTCCAGAGAGCAAATCATAATGCTCTCTCCAAGGCTAAGAACACAGTCATAGGACCAGATGGCATTCTGGGTTGCATTCTTAATGTTGTAAAACAAGAGCCTGAGTACTGGCTTTGTCCTGACTGAATGGAAAACAGCAACTGTTATCCCCCTCCACAAGCGTAACTCAGCAACAGACAAGAGTAACTGTAGACCCATATGTTTAACCAGCTTCATCTGTAAGGCAATAGAACAAATCATCATGGACCTCATAAGTAAGGATATAGGTGACCTGCAAACCCTGGATCCATCCCAGTTCATTTTTTTCAAGGGCAGGTCATGCCTGCTAAACCTTGTGGACTTCTTCAAGAACATGACCAGAGCCATAGAAACGGGCAAAGCTATGCCCACAGCCTGTCTTGACTTGGCCAAGGCCTTCAACAGTATCCCACATTCAGGCATCATTGACACACTAACCCAGTTGAATATTAACCCCTATGTTATCAGGTGGGTTACAAACTGGCTCACAGATCTACAACACTCAGTCAAAGTGGGATATTTTAGCAATACCAGCAGACCTGTCACCTGTGGGGTCCTACAAGGGTCAGTGCTGGGCCCCCTCTTGTTTGGCATATACTTCTCAGAAGTCCAGGCCAAAACAGAGGGGCTGTGGCTAACCATGTTTGCAGATGACTGCAAACTGGGTGCTGTCACTGAATCCCCTAGTGATGTCAGTGAACTTCAAAAGAGGCTTACACAGATCAGTGATTGGTGCCAAAGCCATGGTCTTAAACTAAATGCTAAAAATGCATCATCATTCCCTTTGGTAAAAACATTGTCCCTTCTGATTATAAAATAAACAATAATACCCTAAGTACCAGTTCAGTAGTGAGAGACCTGGGAACATAAGTTGATTGTGACCTCAACTTTAACCACCATGTGTCTACTGTGGTGAGGAAGGCATTCTACATTGCTCACTTGATTAGCAAAGGTTTTGCCTCAAGAGCAAAAGAGGTTATAACACCCATTTACCCGTCCCTCATCAGGCCTATTATTGAATATAATGCTCCCTTTGGTGTGTACCCTATCAGACACCTGCAGCAAACTTGAGAGACCTCAGAGATTTCTAACTAAGAAAATTCAGGGTCTCCAGCACATGTCTTATATGGACAGACTTAAGTCGCTGTCATTTTACTCAGTAGAGTGCAGACTACTTACAGGTGACTTATGTCTAGTTTACAAGGCTATCTCTGACCCAAATCTTATGGAAATACTGCACATCTGTAAGTCATATGGTACTAGAGTCACCCATTCCAGGGACCTTAGTCTAGCCCGTAATATAAAGAGAAACTGCTG